>NW_005362400.1:990719-991970 GCF_000412655.1 Myotis brandtii
TTCAAAACACACACACACACACACACACACACACACACACCAACGCGGTTCAGTGACAATTTACTCTCCTGTAATATCTACTTCATAATAAAGGAATTATAGGAGCACTTTCTAAATCTTCCCACATTACATTAGAGTCAGTGATGACAGGGGACGAGCCCAACTCTGTGGTCAACTTAGACTTCCTTATTTTGTTCCCTTTTATAATCAGTCATTCTGGTGCCTCTGGGCTTACAGCTGGGAAACAAAGACAAAATCCATCTTGCTCTAGAATGTTTCCAAGATAGTGATAGTAGAGATCGGGGTGGTAGGAATGGCAGGGCAGGCTTGCCAATTGTCTTCTGGATCCAGCCAAGAATTACAATACAAGGAAGGAAACGGTAACCATGTAAGAGACACAGTTGACAACCTTCTGTTTTCATCCTTCCCAACAATGAGGTGCATTCTTCCATTTTTAGGGAATGGTAAACTATATTTACAGCAGGTACATCTTTTTTTTCTCCCCATGGATCATATTTTAGTAACTCTTTAATTTGAATTATTGGTTATTGATATTGAAAAAGACTTGTTATGAAGATACTCCTTTCTTTCCAGTGACTGGATTTTGACACTGAAATCCTAGCATTCAAGACTATCCATTCTCGATACTCTATTTACAAGTGCTGTTTGTTTTTTTAATACATTTTTATTGATTTCAGAGAGGAAGGCAGAGGGAGAGAGGAAGCACATCAAAAAATAAATTATAGATTTTGCCGATTTGACAAAAAAAAATAAGCATAATTTTGATTCATTAACACAGGATGGCTATTGCTGTATTGGCTGTTTTCATTTTTTTATTTGACAATCCAAGGGAAAAGGGGTCAGTACGCCTAACTAAATAATCAGGTATTTCATGTTTTAAAAATTCTTGCAGAACACCAGTTAAAAATCACTGTTTTAGACTCTTGCCATGCATGGTATATGACACAACACTATTAAAAAAAATTGGATCTTCATAAAATTAGAATGCAAGTCATCATCTATTTAGCTATTTATCATTTTCTGAATTAAACAGCCAAACAATAAATTAATTTAATTTTCCTTCTGGATAAAAACTATGGTTTCCTCACCTCATAATAAAAATTATATATCCCTTCCTTATTTTTCCTTTTTTCCCCAGAAAACCCTAAGTTAAATGTAACTTTAAATGGAGCAACATAATTAATTTATATTTTGATGTCATTATTTTGCCTGTTTTTCATGTTCTTATTT
>NW_005362400.1:992360-1005447 GCF_000412655.1 Myotis brandtii
GTCAGCTGCCTCCTGCACACCCCCTACTGGGGATGTGCCCGCAACCAAGGTACATGCCCTTGACCGGAATCGAACCCAGGACCCTTCAGTCCAGAGGCCGACACTCTATCCACTGAGCCAAACCGGTCCGGCTATAGTGGATATTTAGATATAATAATGTAAACAATAAACTGGCACATTTAAAATAAAAGCACTCAGAATTTGGCCTAAAAGAAACGTTTTTATTTCCTAAAATGAAGTGTTTTAAGATTTTTCTACTTAAGTTGAAAAGGTGATTTAGACCAGGAGTGGGGAACCTTTTTTCTGCTAAGGGCCATTTGTATATTTATAACATCATCTGTGGGCCAGACAAAATTATTAACTTAAAATTAGCCTGCTATATTTGGTCATTTAATTAACTCACCCCTAATGTCTTGTCAGGGCCAGACCAAATGATTTTGTGGGTCTTATATGGCCTGTGGCTGAACGTCCCCCACTCCTGATTTAGATAAAGCCCAAGACTATGCTACTTGCTAGCTGTGAATACTAGTAGTTAATAAACAAGTCCCTTATACCTTTAAGGAATTTTTTATTTTCATTTGTAAAATAAGGATGTTGATTAAAATAATTTGCAAATCTTTCTCTTATAAATAAACATTGTAACTTTCTTTGTTTGTTATAGGTATTCTATGAAAACCCAAAACCTAACCATCTTCTTTGCTCCAAAGCAAGGCTCCTACCCCAGAGACAGAGGTATAATCTAGGAACTGAAAATGTTGTAGGTTTCAGAACAAAACTGGTTAAGTCTCTGGTTCTTCCTGAATCAGAGACTCAATTTCACTGTGTTATTTCAATGGAATTCCCAGCACTTGGTGCACACTCATACGATCAAATTTCATTCACAGGCTGATACCACATTTTGTCACTTATATGGAAATATCACATATTTCTTTGTGTTCTTGCTTTGGGAATAAGTGTATTATTACTGATGCTAGATGATAAATCTGTTGAGAAAATGATCCAGGACTTATAATACATTTTTATTGATTTCAGAGAGGAAGGCAGAGGGAGAGAGAGATAGAAACATCAATGATGAGAGAAAATCATTGATCTGTTTCCTCCTACACTGAGGATCAAGCCCACAACCCAGGCATGTGCCCTAACAGGGAACTAAACACTGACCTCCTGGTTAATAGGTTGATGCTCAACCACTGAGCCAGGCCAGCTGGGCCACAAGTGCTGTTTGAAAATCAAAGCTGATCATGACTTCTTGGTTCTCCACTCTTGCAGTCCCTGTCAAAGGGTGGCTGGCTCAGTTCATGGGGTGAAAGTCACAGGCAACAAGGTTTGGAGAGGGGCAAGGTGATAAATACTCAATGTGTAGATATGCAGGAAATAAATAGAAATACTCAAGAGGAGAGACAATTGAGTAATTAGCGATTATTATATACGATGTACATTTGAGTTAAGGATGAAAGAGAGTGGAGAAGAAAACAGATCAGCTGAGTAGGGGCAGGGAAAGAGGAGGGAAGCCATTGAAAGGGAGACTGAACTTTGCACTGATTTCAGGGGTTAAACAGTTCTGCATTGGTTAAGTAATAAACTGAGTAATTACCCCTCGTTCCTCATTCTGCCCCTCTGTGAAGCCCTGCACCATGATGCTAATGATGGCAAACATGTAATTCAGAGGAGCAGGGAGCCTAGATTCTACAAAGGCCCAAAATGCCAAACTTACCAGCTGCCATCTGCCCTTGGCAAAGTGTTTGGGGAAACTCAACAGAATGTAATCAGCGGTGCAGCGATAGCTTTCCAAAACTAATAACTGCCTCAGAATGAGCATTCTGACATCTTACCAGAGCATTGTTTTTCACGAAGCCAAATTCTCTTTGCAAGCCTTTCAAGGAAGCCTGGTTAATACATTATTTAAAAATTGTATAATTATAACTTGGCTTTACAGTACTATTAAGGATGATAACATATTATTTGAACATTTACTATGTAAGTAGCACTATTGTTATCCCCATTTTACAGAAAATAATATCAAGGCATAGAGAAGTGAATCACTTGTTCAAGATAGCAAGTGTGGCCCAGCCGGCATGGCTCAGTAGTTGAGCGTCAACCTATGAACCAGGAGGTCACGATTCGATTCCTGGTCAGAGCACATTCCCAGGTTGCAGGCTTGATCCCCAGCGGGGGGCGTGCAGGAGACAGTGAATCAATGATTCTCTCTCATCATTGGTGTTTCTATTTCTCTCTCCCTCTCTCTTCTTCTCTGAAATATATATATATACATACATACACACACACACACCCTTAAGTGACCTGCCAACCAGCCAGTAGCTATGACACACATTGACCACCAGGGGGCAGAGACGCTCAACGCAGGAGCTGCTGAGCTGTGGTAACTTGGCAGTGGGGTTTTCGGGTGATGCACCCAGAACCAGAGAGGAGGAAGCCCGATTATGGGGTACATCACCGAGAACTGCCCTCTCACAATCTGGGACCCCTCAGGGGATGTCAGAGAGCCAGTTTTGGCCCTATCCCCACAGGCCAAACTGAGGGACCCCACCTGTACATGAATCCGTGCACTGGGCCTCTAATTATATATATATCAAGTGTGTGAGACAGATTTGAAATGAAATCTGTCTGATTTCAGACTGTGCTCTATAGCATCACACAGCCTCTGGCATGGAAGAGTATTCTGTTGACTCAAAGTGTTTGCATGCCCACAAACAAAAATAAAAATTTTTGCAAGTAAAATCATCCAAAAATTTGCTTTGATGCTAAAGGGAATGTAAAGATATTTAGATATTTAGTTTATAAATAGAGATCTGGGCTTCACTTAGTGTGAAATAATGTTGGAAATAAAACAGATGTTGAATTATTTGCTGAAGATATATTTTGGGCTGCAGAATCCAAATTTATTACCAGGAAACCACTACCAAGTTGGGCACAAGAAAGAGTTCCTCCCCAGGACTAAGCAGCCACTGGCCTCAGTGCCTGGAACTGCCATGTGCTGGCAGGAATCCATTCAGTATCCAACCGGCCACGTGACGTGAATTCTGAACACTTGAGAAACAATTTTGACTGGTGTCACCAAACCATAGGGACTAAGAAAAAGAAAACAAAGAAACCTTAAAAAATGGAACCATTCAATACCATTTATAGAAAAAGGAAAGCTCCTCTCAAATCCATTTTTATTTCCATAAAACCATAAATTAGTTGATGATAGAGTTAACAGAAACTATCCTGTTTGAACCCTCTTACTTTGCCACACATACGTAAACTCCGTTGTCATAAACACCTGCAAACATGGAAATGCTTCATGTGGAAAACATTCTCCAACACATCTCACAGAAGCTCTTTACACAAATGAATTTGTTCTATGTCCTCGGAAACAGAAGCAGATTATCTACTTAGTAATCCTCAAAAAAGACATGGCAATCAACCACGGAGATACAAGAGAATTTGTAGCTACAATGTGATGATCCTATCCTTATGGTGTATTACAAATATGTGAAGCAATTTGTTCAGCAGCTTTTAAACAAGAAATGGTATAACTCAGTTGTGCAGTGCAATGCAAAACAGAGTCTAACAAACACTGTTAGATACTTAGCAGCCTTCATCTCTTCAGTTACAAATTGGAGAAAATGAAAATAAAGAATCAAGCCTGTGCATGCATTTCAATCACGGCCCCTGAGCTGGAACCGAAGCAACCCTGTTCCAAATGTTGATTTTTATCTATATTCAGAGAATACATTTTGATGGAAAATATCATAAGTTATGAATGCTTGCGTACTGGGACTTTGTTTAAAAAATAAGGTGGGAGAGCTGTTGAGCTGTTCATTTTGTGTAACAGAGAGACAACAGATATTGTTTTGTAGTCTTGAGAAATTAAACACTGGCTAATTAGTCTGCAGTGATGCAAAGTGTGAATAATAAGTCCAATGTTTTATCATGGAGTACATTTTATTCTTAGAGGGGAAAAAGCAGCAAAGAACAAGTCGACTTAAAATATTCATAAATCTCAGCACTAGTGAAACAAATGTAGCAAACATTTTGACAGAACATGGAATGATGGAATCGCTTTCTAAAGTTTTTATATGCCTATGTAGATATGTTATATATATACACACAAACTTCTACACACACAAATATATATATTTATGTATTTGACCATTCGAAAAATGCGCAATGTTGATGAGAGTAACTGGCATTTAAAAAAAAACACCACCACAAAAAAACATAGAATGGCTATCTAAGAAACAGTAATTACAGAGTAAGCACACAGTTTTATACCCCGGGGACCTCAATCTCTATCCTGACTTTTAATTTACTGTGGAGTCTCAGGAAGAAACCATCTAGAGGTGAGTAACTGGTGTAATTCACCTCTCGGTTTAGGCATGCATTAGATTAGATCCTTGATTAGTGAGTCCGCCACATTTCAATATTTAACCTGTCTCAGCAGTCAATTTCAAGTCAATATTCCTTGTTTTTCATTTAAGCTTCTCCCTCTAAAAAATACCCGGACCTCCATTTCTATTTTTCACCCAACTCTCTTAGAAATCAAATAAATATTTTTCTTGGCCTCCTTAAACTTGAGAACATCATTCCCCTGTCTAATTTGGAAAAAAAAAATAAAGACAATTAAATATATTTCCTTTAAAAAGTTAGCTGCATTTACATTATAAGCTTCTGGAGGGCTCATAAGGTTTACACAATTTGTTTTCCTCCAAATCTTTTCCCTGCCATACCTTCACTACAGTCCTCAAATATTGTATAGTGGGGTGCATGCAGGCTTTCACATTCAAAATAAGCCTTCATGCAAATCCCATGTTTGATACTTCATAGCTATGGGACCTCAGGTAAATTGCGTTACTTCTCCATCTCTTAATTGGTTATTTATGTTTTTTAAAAAGACACTAAAAGTTGAATAAATATAGACATTAAAAAAATTAAGTATTTCTTAGGAATAAGAAATGGCCTATTCACAAAGGAAGTTAGTATCCTCGCCGACCATTCTCACATGTAACAAGCTATGCACAGTGTGGTTTTCTTTCATGGTGACTTGACAGAGAAAGATGACTGTGGCCAGCCAGCCAGCCTGGGTTCCAATCCCACCTCTGCCACTGAACAGCTTTGTGACTGTGACGAGTCATTTAAACACTTCAAAATCTCTTTGTATCCCCTTCTAAAAACAGAATCAAACTCATAAAAGGAACCTTGAAGGATGAAATGGGGTCACATACAAAGCATGTAAATATGGTATCCTCTAAGTGCTTCATAAATACTGACTTTTGATATTGTTTCTGTACGTTGTCAAAATGGGCCCATTCAACACACCCGTGGCAGCCACATTTGACTACCTACCACATACTTAATCTCCTCTCCCATTCTTCCTTAATAAAAGAACACTGGATTTTAAAAAAAATATGTTTTATTGATTTCAGAGAGGGAGAGGGAAAGAGAGATAGAAGCATCAATGATGAGAGAGAATCATTGATTGGCTGCCTCCTGCACAGCCCCTGCTGGAGATCAAGCCCGCAACCTGGGCATGTACCTGACTGGGGAATTGAACCATGACCTCCTGGTTCATAGGTCGATGCTGGGCCACTGAGCCACAACAAACACTGAATTTTATTGGCCAATCAAATGCCTCAGGGGAGGTTAATCTCCACCTGGGAAATGACCATAATGTCATCCTCACCAAAGATTGATTTGGGGGGGTGGGGGTTCATATCAAACAAGAAAGAAATATTTATCTTTCCTAACTACAGATCTTATTGCATAAGGATGTGATATATAGAATTATTGCAGCTACACTTCTTCCATGATGTCAGGAAAAAACAGCCAATACTGAGGAGAAACATGAAATCCAAACCTACTTCCAGATGGCTTCTTTCATGTTGTAATAGATTGTTATTTTTAGGCCATTTTCAATGTGTGTTTCTCTTATTTGTCCCTAACAGTGCCTTATACAGATAAAATTTCATTATGAAAGTATTCAGAAAAATTAAGCACAAACTGATGACTTATCGAATTATTAATAATTATAGTGTTTCACCTGACAAAAGCCATTTAAAATATTTAGCTTATATTTAAATATTAATGTTATTTAGTCCTTAATGAATTATACTGCCCTGAAACATCAAACTGCCCCACCTTGCAACCACTCTGAACTCCTGTCTCTAAATCCTGTTACTTCTTCAGGCTCATTAATCTTTTAAGTCACTGAAAGATTTACTCCTTTACTAATTGGTAGTCACTCACCTAAAGTTTGGCCATTCAAAAGAAATGGCCAGAAAGAATGGTAAAAACCTGAAACTTCAGCTACTGACACTTTCCTTCTTCAGCAATTCCTTGCTACTTCAAAGAAACCATGTTTTAGTCAATGGAATGAAAAAAAAATGTTAGAAACAAATATGAACTGATTTTGCATCTCAAGTCGTTTACTTATTAGATGCTACTTAACTTCTATGAACTTCAGATTCTTCATCTGTAATATAAGAGTTCAGAACTCCTATCTATGGTGTGAATATAAAAATGAGGTGACCAATATGAAAGAGGCTGAAGGGTGACTGACATTTTCATCTGACAATGATCCTCTCCTTCTAAACTGGCCAGACCCCACCAAGCCCTCTTCTCAGCTAGGCCTCAACCTCGGCCTCTAAAGATTTAGACAAAACACTAACATCATTTTGAACACCTCAAGGGTGCATCCCTAGGATGACTCTAACACCCTTTAAAGTGCCTACCTGAAAAACCTCAAGGCTACCAAAAACTTTATTGTTTCTTCCAGTCAACACCTGAAGCTAGGATCCCACAGCCAGCCTCTTGGGAGGATAGGAACCTGACTTTGACAAGCATCAGTTAACAAATCCTGATGGGTGTCACATGAACCCACGCCCCCATTTCTGGTTTTTGTCATTTTTCACTTCCCTGACGCTATTGAGATCCCACTCACCTTCTCCCTACTCCCCCATTCTTCCTTTAAAAGGCCCAGTCACCTGTCAACGTCTGTACAAATCGAAGTTGAGTTCATTTCGCAATGGCTCTTGACCCTACTGAATATAATATACTAAATTCCTAATATAGTATCTTACTGATTAAAAGCTGTCCTTACCATGGCATGTCTCAGTGGTTGAGTGTCAACCTATTAACCAGGAGGTCATGATTCCATTGCTGGTGAGAGCATATGCCTGGGGTTGCCTGCTAGATCCCCAGTGGGGGGTGTGCAGCAGGCAAGCGATCAATGATTCTCTCTCATCATTGATGCTTCTATCTCTCTCTCTCCCTCTCCCTTCCTCTCAGAAATCAATAAAAAAAATGTATGTGTGTGTGTGTGTGTTATATATATACACATATACATACATATTTTTTAAAGCTGTCCTTACCACTTTAACTAGTGTCTGTCTTTGTTGATTTGGACACTCCCTTCATTCAATTAATTCATCAAATACATATAAACAGACACTGCTTATGGAGGAAATAAGGAAGGTTGCCTATAATCAAATCATTCTGTTTTGGTGGGCATCGCCTTCTCCCTTTGAATGCACATAACTGTGTAAGACTTTATCCCACCACCTACATTGACCCCCACACACATACTTCCTCATTCCCTTTAGCTGATGAATTATCCTCCCTGCAACAAAAGAATGACTGATCTTTACCTAGTTTTACTTTCCTTAGGCCGTCTAGGTTTCCTGCAGGCATTTCTGCTCAGGGAAATGTGTTTCAGAGCCCCAATTAGCCTTCTTTGGAGTCACAATTAGTAAGACACTTCACACTTCTTATGGCAACATCTCTGCTCCCAATCACACATCCACAGTCACCTACATCACCTGAGACATGAGACTTCTAAATGAGGTATGGGAGTGAGAGGCAGACAAACAGGATGAGACCATGAAAGTTAACTAGTAAATAGGTCCCCTCCTCCACCACAGTCAAAAAGTTTAATCCTTTGATTTTTCCTAGCAAGAAAAACTACAATCTGCTTAAAGAAATCACCCTTCACCAAACAATCTCTGTATTAATGCACAGTGTAGAAAGGAGGGTATTTTTAATAAAATGCTTCATTACAATAGAAATGGAACAGGCACTTGAAAGAGAAATACATTAGCAACTTAGGGTATGTCATAATTGCTCAGAATTCTGTACTAGCTGTTATTTGAATGTGATGAGAATACTAAAGTTGAATATTTCATATTGAAATATGGCTGTGAAAGTTTTCAGGAGAGCACAGAGGATGGCATAATATCATTTAATAACCTATGTGGAGTTTTATTTCCAAATTGCAGGCCACATGCAGTCTCTGCAGAGGTAAAATGCATTAGCAGGGGGCTTATGAGGGGGCTTTGAAATAGAATGACTCACATAGATAACCAATTAAAGTGATTACAAATTATGTGAAATTTGAGGGGGAAAATGAAAGTTAAAATGGATGAATCAGAAGCAGTAGTAATATCTTTAATTGCAAACTGCTTCAAGTTAAAAGTGACATTCACAATAATGGTAACATTAGTGGAATAATGGTAGGCAGGCAAATACATACATGATAAAGATACTCTGGATTATCTAAAAATGTATTCTGTCCAATTAAATGCTTTTATCACTGAAGTCAGACCTAGATAGCATCGTCAAATCATGACAAAACACAGCTACAAGGTAAGAGAGAATGTTTTCAGTTAAATTGAATTTTGCTAAAAAAAAAATAAAAATAAAAAGACAAAATCCGAGTACCTATGAAAAATAAGGTAAAATAACTCTTACTTATTTCTCTATTCATACAGTTTAGAACTGGCTTCTAATAATCATTGATTGAATAATCAACTTTTAATTAACCCCAGGATTATCTTAATTTTGAGAACTTTAAATACTTGCTCTATTGACATATTAGACATTTACTATTGATAATATCTAATCTGTTTAATTATACTATTATCAATATATCTCCCACATTTATCATGATACATTGAAGACTTTGAAACCTCAACTATGTAACCATATCCTATGCCTTGGATAAGGCTTCAAAACAGCAAATCTTACAGCAAGATTTTAAAGTTGGTTTTTTTTATTCCCAGCCTAATTTGTTTTCCAGTATAGGAGATAAGGGAGGTCACCTTTGCTATTACTCAATTAAATAATCACTGTGATTTGATTATTTTATAGATATTCACTTATTTTTGAAGGCCTATCACATGAATGGCAGTGATATAAACTGCCGGGGTTTTTGTCCCAGCATCAAGAAGGGTTCAGGAATCTGGAAAAGGCTGTGTGTAGATGACATAGGAATCTAGAGACTAATAAAGAGTCCAGAGACGAGATATAATTTCAGCTAAAGGAACTGAAGATTCCCTCCTTGTCTAGGACCCATGTTTTTATTAACACAACTTGTCCTGAGGCAAGGCAGAGATATACACATCAAAGGGTCAGGATTTGGTACAAAGTCCAATGTCAGAATGGGGGAGTTAGCCTACGGCTGTTCAGGTGTTTGGCCAGTAGGAGGCAATAACATGTAGATTAAGATGCCCCTTACCTGTCTGGCAGCCACAATCAGTTTCCTATTCAGGTTTGGGGAAATGCCTTTAGCCATTCCCAACAGGTGACTACATGTGTGACTCAACCCTGTTGAGTCCCCAAGTCTCATCAACCTTTTGATGAAACTCTTGAAATTATGACATGCTGGAATTGGTCTCCGGCAATAAACAAAATGTTTAAAAGAAATTCTCAGACCAACTTATAGTCTATATCCAGCAAACCAAGTAATTACCCAAGTACAGAATAAATATAGGGTTTCCCCCCAAAATATGTACATACACCTTGAATAATTATAAAGACTGTTTATTAAAATACATTTCATCTTCAAAATTGAGCTAATAATTACCCAAAGTACAGAGTAAATATAGGGTTTCCCCCCCAAAAAATATGTACATACACCTCGAATAATTATAAAGGCAGTGTTTATTAAAATACATTTCATCTTCAAAATTGAGCTATCAGCTGTTAAAGTGTATATACATATTTTTGGGACATCCTGTATATTTTTAAATAGTCAGTCATTTTGTTTTTCTCCCGCTGGTTAATATTGAGATATCCATTCACCACATATTTGCTAAATATCAACTATGCTCCTGGAATACACATATAAATTTACAGTGAACACCCCAATCAAGTACATTCTATTGAATGGAAAGGCATTATTGCTCTCATGGAGCTTGCATGGAAGGACACAGCACAGTGAAGTTGGACAAGCAAAATTCAGTATATTATCATCGTCGATTGGATCTCCAGTGTCTTGCATACTGAATGCTATGTAGGAGGCAATTAATGTATATTTGTTGAAAGGAAGGAAGGAAGGAAGGAAGGAAGGAAGGAAGGAAGGAAGGAAGGAAGGAAGATGTCTTCAGTGATGAAATACTTGAGCTGAGTCTCGAAGGAAACTCAGCTGGGGTGTGTAGACACAGGGTCCAAGTGTGCGAATACCAGAAACGGCACAAAAGTGTTTATTTAACAAGTATGAAGTGGAGAAAGAAGGATTGTACAAATGAATAAAAGGCAAAAATCTTAACAGTCCCAAATAATTCAAATAATTCAAATGAAAGGTATGCCTCTAATTAAAATTAGAATGTGTTCATAAACACAGTTCAAAGGTAACTTTAAGGAAAATAATGACATAAAGTTATTTTTGAGAATTGCTGTATAGGTATGAGTAAATCATCATAATAGGAAAATGTGATTCATCTAGAATAAAATATTTTTTAAAATATATTTTATTGATTTTTCACAGAGAAGAAGGGAGAAGGATAGAGAGTTAGAAACACTGATGAGAGAGAAACGTCAATCAGCTGCCTCCTGCACACCCGCTACTGGGGATATGCCCGCAACCAAGGTACATGCCCTTGCCTGGAATCGAATCTGGGACCCTTCAGTTCACAGGCCAACGCTCTATCCACTGAGCCAAACCAGTTAGGGCTGGAATAAAATATTTATGCCAAGTCTTGTCCTACACTTTTTTATATTTTTCCTCCTGGGAAAGTTATTGCACCTCTTTGAGTTTCATTTTCCTCTTTTCTAAATCAGGAATGGCATCTACCTTTCAGGATAATTATGGGACTCCTATTAGAGGTGTTTTATCAAAATAATTAAATTTAAAAAATAAAAAATAGGTAAATATCATCTATCAGTACTTTGACAAAGTACATGGCATATACTTCATGCTATATTTTAACCTTCACATAATCAATGTTGAGTATTTCTTTTATGGATGACACAAAGATATCACCACGCTATAAAAATACAATTGCTCTCTGGTCAGGCAACATGCTCAATATTTGTGATTGGTAGATAATAATATTCAGAGAGAAATTAAACAGATAAACATAAAAGCAATCGGCAAGACTAATATTATACTTATTGAAAAACTGGTTGGGTATGGACAAGTTTCAATAATAGAAAAATTGTCCGCAAACACTAAACACTCGCATACAGAGAACAAAGTACAAATGCGCTTTTTTTTCTTAAGTTGGGATTTACTCTCTTATAGGTCTTAGCCATATTGCATTGGTTTATCTTACAGGAGGCGTTTCAGCTCTAATACTGTATTTGCATCCCTAAAAAACACTGACACATAAAAAGAATAAAGTGCAGTAAAAAACACCATAGTTTATAGGAAAAAAAAAACAAGATGAGAGGTGAGAACATTCACAACCTCCAGATAACAGTCTGAACTAAAACACTAGAACAGTTAAATCTCTACTGGCATATGTACCTAGCTTCTCCATCTTCTTTCAAGATGCAAGGCCTGAAGGGCATTCACTTTAAAATGGAAAACTATGATCTAGGCGGGGTAGCTTTTAAAAAATGAAAACATCAAACAAGTGAACAACATCACTGTAACACAGGAGAAAAGGATCTGCTAGTTTCTTCAGCTGCATTCTCAATGTTACCAGATACATAATAGTAGAAATCAAGATGGTTCTTAAAGCCACTAAACAAACTAATACTTGCACTAAAGGAAAGGCACTTGAGTTGATTTTTCATATATTTCTTAACATCCTCATAGATTGCTAAGGCATACTCTGTAATTGTGAGAAAGCTTGTTCTGCATTACTTAAAAATTAATGAGCTTAAGAAATCATATTCCTGCATAGTCCCCCTATTTACCAATAATGTATGAGGTAATATGCATCGAAGAAACACACACTGAAGCAGGGAAGACTGAATTATATCTTAAATGCATTTGATGTTCATTGGCTATAAATTTGGGTGCCAGCAACAGAATATACTTAATAATACCTGTAGGCAAATCAGATGCTCTCAATCTCAAAACACCATCTATCAAATGAGATTGTATCAGGATTAAATGAGATGAGTGACAATGCTCAGCATAGCTCCCAGACATAGAGTAGGGCCTCAAAAATATTAGTTGCCTTGAATACCAATAGAAAAATTTTCAACTCTATATACTTAATATCAAATTTATATTTTGTTTTTGCTTTTAGTTTAGTTTTTTGAGGGGCTGGTTCCTTTTTATTTTGTCATATTTTGTTTTGTTTTTGAGTTTCCCGGAATAAATAGAAAACAAAACCAAAACCAACTATGGCTAAGCATAAAACATGAATGAAGAATATATAATGAAAGCAAATTTAACCTAAATGCTTCTGTGATTGTACCCAAAATCCAAGAAATATGCTAAATAATAACAAAGTACAATCAGTGATGGAAAAATGAGATAAACACAGAAGTTAAATAAAAAAGGAGAAAAATTCTGAAGAAATGACAAACTGATATTTCTATCTAAATTTCTCATGAATATCTCAAACTAGCATTTTAGAAAATTAAAAATGAGCAAAAACAAAAAAATAAAAATAAAAAAACTCACCTAAAATAGTGGTTTTCTTTATTTATTTCCCTATTTCTATTAAGATATAACCATTCTTTTTTTTAAATTTATCTTTTTTTAAAAGTATTATAGATGTCCCCTCTTTTTTCTCCATTGACACTCCCCCACCCCTCCCACAAACCCCACTCCACCCACTACCCCCAGACCTTTACCATACTATTGTCTGTGCCTTAGTTATGCATATATGCATATAAGTTCTTTGGTTAC
>NW_005362400.1:1005627-1012617 GCF_000412655.1 Myotis brandtii
TAGTAGTTTTAAAAACAAAACAAAACTTTAATCATGTTATGTTCCTGCCCAAACAATGGATCCCAAAGATCTACAGAGCAGAGTCAAACTTAGCTTGGTCTCAAGGCCTTTCTGCCTCCACAAACATTCCGATAATTGAGACCAACAACTCACCTTTCCAAACCCTTAACTTAATTAAATCGGATTATTACTATCCTCTCAACACTGGCCACCTTTCCTACTTGTTCACTCATTTTTTATGTTCCTGCCCAAACAATGGATCCCAAAGATCTACAGAGCAGAGTCAAACTTAGCTTGGTCTCAAGGCCTTTCTGCCTCCACAAACATTCCGATAATTGAGACCAACAACTCACCTTTCCAAACCCTTAACTTAATTAAATCGGATTATTACTATCCTCTCAACACTGGCCACCTTTCCTACTTGTTCACTCATTTTTTTCTCTTAAATTATTTTCTCCATTTTCTCACCATGTTAAAACATTGCCTGCTTCAGTGAGTGGCAAGATAGTGTCTTGGTTAAAAAGCAAGTCTTTGTTCGTGTCTTGAGTTCAAAACTTTGTTTCCTTGCTGCGCAACTTCAGGCAGTTATTTAAATTTTCAATGCCTCATAGCCCTGAAGTGTAAAAGGGGAATAATAATATGATAATAATTTGAGGGTTCATGTACTGATTAGTCTAGTTAATACACTTAAAGTACTTATAATAGAGCCTGGCTATTCTATGTTTTATAAATTTATATTTTTTGTCTTCTCAACTATCAATGCTGAAATCTATGTACCACCCATTCCCCTACACATGCTGATTTCAAACAAATACATTACATATATTAAAACATTGGCATTGAACTAGAAATGAGAAAATTTAATCCCAATTGCAGATAACTACTAACTATAACTGATACACACAAATCAAATAATTCCTCTATAACCCAATGTTTTCATTCATAAAATAAAGTTAATAGTCCCTTGGATACTTGATGATCATTAGTTATAAGGTGGTTAGAAGCACTTTGAACAAGTGATGCGTACAGTTATAAGATGATGGCATTACATTTATTTTAAGGGCTGAATAATTTGTTAATTAATTAACTGACAAAATGGCACAGAATTTAAGTATTATCATTACTTTGTTTTGTTGTTTTTTTAATATATTTTATTGATTTTTTACAGAGAGGAAGGGAGAGGGATAGAGAGTTAGAAACATTGATGAGAGAGAAACATCGATCAGCTGCCTCCTGCACACTCCCTACTGGGGATGTGCCCGAAACCAAGGTACATGCCTTTGACCGGAATCAAACCTGGGACCCTTCAGTCCACAGGCCGAAGCTCTATCCACTGAGCCAAACCAGTTAGGGCTATTATCATTACTTTGAGCTGAAGTAATGTTAGATTACCTTTTTTAACCAACTGAAAAGTTTGGTGTTGGAGACCTGAATTAAGAATTTAAAGACCAAAGCTCTAGTTATTATAATGCCTTTGACTTTTCTATTTGACCTTTAGCAAGTCGATAGTACGAATTGTGTACCCATCCTAAGACTATTGGTTGTTGGCCCATAGATGGGACTCAAGATACAAAAAGAAACCCCTTCTTCAAGACCCTTTACTGCCACCTGATGGAAAATTGTGACAATAATTATGCATTCTATCACCATGAGCATGAGTGGCACCCCCTAGAGTTGTTCATCACAAAACCAATACAACCATTTCTAGGAATGCTGCCTAATAAGGTGTGTGAGACACCACAGATATTTAAAAAGTATTTGATGAATGAGAAAATAATGGATGATCATCCATTATCAATACATTAGATTATCTCTACCCTATCAAGGTTTTTTTTTTCTAATCACAGATTAGTTTATAATGATTTTTTTAAAGTGAGTAAGGGAGATATTTTTAAACCACAGGCAGATTTATCTGTATACATATTACACCAAAAATATAAATAGTGTCTGGCAAAGTGGGGTTGACATTTTATAAGATGTCTACACATATCTATGATCACAATTGCTCCTCATGGCAGTACAGCAAGACCAACCAGGGGAGATATATTTGTATCAGACTTTCAAATAAGTAAATAATTGTTCTGAGAATTTAAGTGGCTTCTTCAAAGTCAAGAGACTCTTAGTGGTCTAGGTCTTCTGATTTCAAATACAATGTTCTTTCCCTTTCCCTACTAGTGTTAATAACAAAATGCAGCCAAGATAATTTTGATCAATTGACCTGAAATTCTTCAAACTCCCATTTGAGGATTGGTATGCTCATAACTACTCTCAAAATTCCCCATCATCTCTCTTAACTATTGATAGCTATACAAATGAATACGTGAGACCGGAAAGTACACTGATAGCTATTTGGTATCTGCACTATTATTATAATTGTAAATAGTTAAAAGTTATTAAAATATTTTAAAGAATTCCACAGAAAGCACTTTTATTTGCTGAACAATTAAAGATAGCTTGGCTCTATGAAGCTCAGGGATATTACATTTAATAAAAGCATAAAAGCACTGGTTGCATCTTAAAGTGCTCTCATATCAGATAATTTGGAAAATTAAAACTAATTTATAATCTTTTAAGTAGGCCTGTCTTCAATATAATTGGGATAGTATAAAGAGCACAAGGAATTTAGAATCTAGGTCAATAAAACTTGAAAAACAATGATTTTCCTTTTACAAGAATATTAAAGTTATTAAATTAATTTTGCATGCACCAACACCCAGAGGATTAATTTTATTTTGGACCCAAATAGCAAAAGCAATTCAGACTCGCTCTACCACTTATCGAGCACTTTCTTCACGCTCTTGAAAGTTCACTGCTATGAGAGATGACCCTGAAAACAGATAAATTAAAATCATTTTCCAAATGTCAAAAGCCAGAGAAAGCAGCAGGACTAGTCGTTCCAGGACCTTCAGATTGACAACCCTGTTTCCCTCTGCATTGCTCCCTCACAAGGAAACAGACATAAACAAATTACACCCTTCAGCTTGGTTACCAGCCTCAATCTCTGCTAGGTCCCTTCTCAGTCCCAATACAAACTAGTTCTACGTTTGAAGGAACGTCTTTTTTTTTTTTTTTACTAAATTATATGAAGTTTGACTTTCTTCTTGTACTGAATGAGGTTCTTTTGTTCCACTAATTGCTGTCTAATAGGACATTACCTCTGGGAGAACATTAGCCCTTGGGTCACTGAAAAGACTCATTGGACACCAAGGGCCCACCAACTTCCCTTCTTGCTCTCTGAACTCCAAAATCACTGAAGTGACCAACTGCTCTGCTTAACTCCTTTGACATAAAACGTGGATGGAAACATTCTGGGTATTCACTGATAACAATGACATTAATGTGCATAGCCTATCTTCTCTAAGTGCAAATGAACATGGAGTTGATTCAGTAGGCACCTAGCACAAGGAAGTCTACCTCAGAGAATTAGACCAGGGTAGATAGAAGAAGGATGGGTAACACCCTTCACAGAAGATAGGTCTGTGGAGACCTTCCTGTAGACCTGACACTGGTAGACATCCACACATCTACGCTTTATTCTTTGAAGGTACACTTTGCTAATGAATGATGACTTCACCATAAAACACTTCACTATAAAGAGTAAATACAAGCAGATGCCTGTACACATAAGCCATTAACTGGGCAATTCACCCCCCTGTCCCCCTGATTTTGGCATAGGTAAGTATTCAATGTATGGTTGAACTGGACTGTAAGAAGGATGGCTAGCTCTGTTTTTACCTTATATTTTCATACAACAATGCTTCTATTTTGTATATGTGAACATCCGGTGACAGACCTTAATCATACTTGGGTCCTTTTTTTTTTTTAAGAAGGAACTTATTTTAGAAATTAAAAAGGCTTCATAAATACAACACATTTATACTACAGTTTTGGAATCTAAATTGACATAGATCCAAACAGCCAATGCACTGTGACCCCAGACTCAAGTTATCACTTGAGGTTTCTGATGACAGAGGATGTGACCAAGTTTTGAATACAAAGAAAACGTAATTGCAGAAGTTAGAATTATAGAACCTCCTTTCCATTGACAATTAAATTCAGACTTGACAATGAATCCCAACCTCACTTCATTAGATATTAATCTTTGCGGTGGAAATGGCAGGCTTTTAAAGAGGCATTTCTGCTACAATAGAAAAGGCTCCTGCTACAGTAGAACAATAATAACATTGTGTTGAAAGTTAGAAATGGAACTATTAGGCCGTGTTAGCTAATTATAGTATTGGCATCCACTTAAGTTAGTCCGTTTTTCATTTCTGTCATTTTCTCCTATTCAGCTGCTGCCGTTCAAAACGTTTTGACTTCTTAAAAGGGAATACATCATTGTTGCCTTTCCCCAGTCGAACGGCACACCACTTTCCAAAGCAATAGCTTCAATCATGCTTCATAAAATCCCCTGCAAGTGTATTGTTGGAAACATAAATCAGCAAGCTAGGACTTGGGTATTTCTAAGGAAAGCCCGGGGATCACGCGCTGGAGGCTTTTCCACGGCCCCCTTTATAAAAGAATAAACAAAATTATGAGTTACACTAGGTTCATTTAAAAAAAAAAAACAAAAAAACCTGCTCCCAGTGGTGTGTCTGATACTTGCTGCTACATCCTTAATTGGAGAACAAAACCCTAGCAGAGAGGGATTGGACTCCCGGATCAGGCTTGCTGTTTCTAAACATCTCTGACTTCATTAAGACGCAGGACACAGAAGTACTACATGCTTCCGTTTCACAAAAGCGAGGGCTCTCTGGTGTGCATCTCTGCCTCTCTGAGTGTCATGCATTTTTAAATTGCACTAGATGGAGAGATCTGTAGAATGATGCTGTCCTCACCCCTGTTTTATTACAGTGAATAGGGGCTCCCCTTCAGGCAGGCTTCGCTCACAGAGCTCCTCTTTATAATGACCCTGCATTCTGAATGATAAATTATGGGAATCACGATTTCAGATATATGTTACCTATCCAGGCTCAGAGTATGTGTCTGTGTGTGCTAGTTAAGCATTCCTAGATTTCCCTCGTATTCCCCAAATTCCAACACACTTGATGTCTACATTGGTAAACTCACAGACTCCACAACTGAGACATTTTTTTTCTTCTCCACATCAGTGACAATGAAATCGTAAGCCTGCATAAACTTGCTTCTTCTTATGCCCCCATCTTGCTCTACTACACCATCTACACTTGGTTAATTGCAGTGGTATTTTAACTACAATTTTCAGGGACTGCTTCTTAGTATTCAGAAATACCTGTCTATATTATAAATGAACGGTTAAACACAATCAGCAGCTCTCCCAAAATTAAAGCAGCATAGGTACAGGGTAGAAAGTATATGTTGATTTTTTTCCCCCTTAATAGTGTCTGAATGAATCGATTGGGCTAATATGATCTTCAGATGGATATATCTGCAATTTTGCTATGACTGAAAATTTTCATACTCTGTATTATTAAGGGAAAATGTGCAGCATCTTACCAAGACACTTTACAAACTACAGCAACATCCAGTGTTTGCATTCTGAACATAAAATCTGCATCCGTTCGTGTTTCATCAACCACTAACACTAACACGATAGCTTTAGGGAGGAGAAGGGCAGAGAAAGGAAGGTTTCATATCCAAAATGTCAAACCTTGCTGAAGAATGATAGAAGGACCAGTGAGTGTAGAAGAGCAGAAAGAACCATTTCTCGGATTAAAATGGAGTTCTACCACCCCCTGCTGGACCATATGACCAACGCAGAAGAGGCTAAAAAAATTCTTAGAATTGAATATAGTGGAGATATTTTAACTTGTCTTGTAATTTGTTTTTCCTCCAAAAAGAATTTCATGCTACACTAATAATATAACATCCTCTGCAATTATCAAGCATCCCCAAAATCACCGTTGTTTTCTTTTTCTTTAAAGACTTCCACCAATGCATATTTTAGCATTTTGTGTCCCCAATTAAATGTCCAAACTTGTCTGGATAGTTGAAAATGCCTCCATTTACTATAAATATGTTTTGTGTGAATGTGAACTACCTTAAAAAAGCAAAATAAATTCACATCTACCTCTATTCAGAAAAGCAGAGGTAGCTTCCACAAATTATCTCTCAGGTTACTCCAGCATGCTATTCATTTTTTTTTTTCTTCTTAAGAAATAAAAGCTCCCACCAGTTCTCCACAAGCTTAAAAAAAAAATCCCTTCAGGTATAATAGCAATCTGATGTTACCAAAATCTCCAACCTCGATGTATTAACAGGGGGTGGGGAGGGTTAAAATGAATGACTGCAACATATCCCTAGTTTTATCCATTTGCTTTCTTACACAACATCCATGGCCCCTCTCTCATCTCTTAGTTTCCAGCAGAAATAAGGCATCATCATTCACTTCACAGTCAGGAATTGGGGTCTTGGGAAAGAGGAGGGGGGTGTCTAAGAATTGCATTTCTTGCACAGAACACATATTTCCCAAACGAGTTTCATTCTGATAGTTTTCACTGCTTCTGTAAAACAACCTCGTTCCCTTTCCTTCCGCAATCTCAGAGATTTACCTGTTCACACACACCAACAGACTCATCCAATTTTTGACAATGAAACCAGAGAAAGCCAAGATCCCAAGGGGGGGAGAGAGAGGGGGAAAAAAAAAAAGGCAGTTTGTCTCAATCTCCTGCTCTCGGATGCCCATCTCCAAATCTGCATTCCCTCTTCTTTAAGAGACAGAGATGCAATTGTTCGCAGCCGCGAACATCACCGCAACCACCACACACCACTAGAACTTTAGTTCTTTCCTTGCCATCCTCTCCTGCCTCCCCGGGTTGGGTGGAAGGGGGAGGGAAAGTCAATGCCATCAAGCACCGCACTCCTACCTTGCCCGCGACTGACAAGCAACCCGAGCAGGTAGAAGGAGAGCAGGAGGCTCATGTTCAGGACGTGCCACCGGCGGACACTTGCAAAGTTCTTCGGTCCAGCCCTGGAGAGAGACCCTTCCGCCGCCACGGCCGCCTCCGCGAG
>NW_005362400.1:1013632-1015821 GCF_000412655.1 Myotis brandtii
CCGCCCCGTACACACACCTGCGCGCGTGGGAATGGAAGTGATAACCCCCTGGCCATCGCCCAGAGCTCACTGTCCTTGCCCCGAGGCTGGGCACAGCATTCTTTTTCCGGGAAAGGTAGGGGAAGGCTTGTCAGTTTGATGTCAGACCTGCGGCCAGAGCTAGCGAGAGGCCGCATCCCTGTCCCCAGGGCCCCTGCCAGCCGGCCTGGCTCGGCAACAGGCTGCGTGGGAATGGAAGTGATAACCCCCTGGCCATCGCCCAGAGCTCACTGTCCTTGCCCCGAGGCTGGGCACAGCATTCTTTTTCCGGGAAAGGTAGGGGAAGGCTTGTCAGTTTGATGTCAGACCTGCGGCCAGAGCTAGCGAGAGGCCGCATCCCTGTCCCCAGGGCCCCTGCCAGCCGGCCTGGCTCGGCAACAGGCTGGAACTGACAATGGGGTCCTTGCCTCTGCGCCTTCCTTTCGGTCCTTTCAGCACTTAACTGCCTCACCCCAGCTCCAGCGAGGCCCCTGGTCGTTTCCCTATCCGTGGGGACACGGAAGTCGGGAGGGATGGGAATATAGTAGGAGTTCAGAATCCAGTACTCCTCCCCCACACACTCACACACCTGATTGGATACTGAAATGGAGACTCCATGGCCCAGGGAGGGCAAGGGGTAAGAGGAGAAAGAAGCTGACGTGGGTAGGGGATATATTCCCTGCGATGCGCGCTCCCCAGGCAGAACCCAGTCTTCTTTGTACAGATATTCACTCACGTGGCGTCCTGGTTTGGGGGTATTACCAAGAGTGGAGGGCAAAGGCAGCTCTCAACGTACACCTTGGCTGATCTCCGCTAACCAATGACCCTCTCAGCGCCCAGGGCTTGAAAACCTCCACTCCCCTCTTGATTGTACAGGGATATACTTAGAGGACAGTATATTTAGGAAGTTCTTTTGTTAAGGCTCCCTCCCCACCCCTTTTCCTCATCCTGGGAAGCAGTAACTGCGCTTAAGCAAGCACACAGTCAGCTCTTTGCAGGAAAAGGTGGACACGGCACACATAGGTATGAAGGACAAATGATGCCTTTACTCTCACCAGTTCTTGATTTCTCTAGAGAATCAAGAAATACCACACACACACACACACACACCTAAAGACAGGGGAGAAAGTTAAAAGGACACTACCTGCTATGCCAAGTTCCCCCTTCACCACAAAACCTGCAATTTTTCTATGTGGCACCATGAGTGGCCGAGTGCCTGACACGCACTACACACACTACACACACCGCACTCCAGGTAATCTTGATAGTATCATTGTCCTCTTTATGGTTGGAAGTCAAATTATTAGGGTAGGATGGAGGGGGGAGAGAGGGTAGCAATGATCCATCAGACATTAATGAAATTTCTAAGTAGAGCTTTGCATTATAAGACTGTGTATAAACTGTATGAAAGAGAGAGAGAGAGAAAGAGAGAGAGAGACTTTATGCACCTGTGTGTATGGAAACAGTGAACAAACAAAGCATTGGTCTTCAGGAATATGCAAATAGATACACCAATTGATCCTACCCTCAATTTGTTAATAGTCTTATTGAAGAGATCAGGCATAAACACAAAACTTGACTATATAAACCAAGTTATACAAATTGTCATAAAAGAGTGAAAACAGACTGCCATTGTGGCTTAGAGGAAGGGTGTTTCTGAATGGGGAATTGAGAAAGGCATGAGGAAGCTCTGAAGAAAGGGGAGGAATTAGAGATCTGGGCGTGACAGAGAGGAGCTTAAGAAAAGCCTGGGGGTGTGAAGGCACACAGCTTGTGTGGGGAAGCGAGAGAAGTCTAATCTGAAAAACACAGAGTATAAAACGTACATACAGGTTGGATGGAGTTGGAAACAAGGTCTAGGACCACAGTATGCTACAGAAGCTATTTACAACCTCTCCAAATGTAAGTCCAGACATGCATGGGCAAGAAGAGCCAGAATGGTTGTCTCCATCCCGGGGTTTAAGGCTTGGTTGCAAATTTGTAACCCACGGGAAGATTATATTAGGGCTCTCATCGGTTTTCTCCATAATTAGCCTAAAGTGATGTTTCTGTGAGGTCTCAATAGCAGGCGATAGCAGGCAACACATACTCAAAGGGTGGCACTTCCCACACTTACCTGAACAGCTTCTTGGCCAATGGTAGAAGTGCCTCTCCAGGGCTCCCTCCAAAAC
>NW_005362401.1:0-1332 GCF_000412655.1 Myotis brandtii
CTATGGAAAACAATATGGAGTTTCCTCAAAAAATTAAGTGTGTAATTGCCATTTGACCCAGTGATCCCACTTCTAGGAATATATCCTATGAAACCCAAAACACAAATCCGAAAGAATATATGCACCCCTCTGTTCATAGCAGCATAATTTACAATAGCTAAGATCTGGAAACACCCCAAGTGCCCATTAGTAAACAAGTAGATTAATACCATGGAATTTTATGCAGCAGTAAAAAAGAAGGATCTCTTACCCTTTGAGACAGCATGGAGAATATTATGCTAAGTGAAATAAGTCAGTCAGAGAAAGATAAGTATCACATGATCTCACTCATATGTGGAATCTAATGAACAAAATAAACTGATGAACGGAGTGGATCCAGAGATATAGAAGCATGGAATAGACTGTGGATTCTCAGAGGGAATGTATGGGAAGGTGAGTGGGTGGGAAATGATCAACCAAAGAACTTGTATGCATACATGCATAAGCCATGGACACAGACAACAGGGTGTTGAAGGCCTGAGGCATGGGGTCAGGGTGGGCTAGAAGGCTTCAATGGGGGCTAAGGGGGACATATGTAACACTTTCAACAATAAAGATTTTTTTTTTAAAGATGAGAGGTAATATTGGGAAATCACCTATATGATAAAATACTTCTAGTTAGAATAGAAAAAGAATTCTTACAACTCAACAAAAGATAATCTAATTAAAAATGGGGAAATGATTTGTATAGGCATTCATTCAAAGAAGATATGTAAGAGAATCAACATTGGTGATTTTCGATTCAAAACCACAATGAGCTACATGCTCACTTGGGTGCCTATAATTAAAAAACAAACAGATAGCCGAAACCGGTTTGGCTCAGTGGATAGAGCGTCGGCCTGCGGACTGAAAGGTCCCGGGTTCGATTCCGGTCAAGGGCATGTACCTGGGTTGCGGGCACATCCCCAGTGGGAGATGTGCAGGAGGCAGCTGATCGATGTTTCTCTCTCATCGATGTTTCTAACTCTCTATCCCTCTCCCTTCCTCTCTGTAAAAAATCAATAAAATATATTAAAAAAAAAAAAAAACAGATAATGAGTTGGTGAAAATGTGAGAAATTGGAATAATCATACATTATTGGTAGAAACAGACAATGGTACAGTCACTTTAAAAAACATTTTAGTAATTCACCAGTATTAAACATAGAGTTAACACATGACCTAACTTTTAGGCATAAACCCAAGAAAGAGGAAACATATATCTATGCAAATTTTTAAAAAATTTTTATGTTTGTTTTTATTTTATTTGTTTGCTTGTTTTTTAAATTTCAGAGAGAGGAAGGGAGAGGGAGAG
>NW_005362402.1:0-1213 GCF_000412655.1 Myotis brandtii
CAGAAAGAGAAACAGGGAGACACAGGGAGACATGGAGGTAGGCTCCGGTCCAGAATTTGTGCTTGTGAGTTATCCTCCTTTCGGTCTCTTCAACTGAGTGCCAAGCACCTATGGAAGCATGCCCCCGCACTGTGAGTCTGCTGTGTTGTTCTGTTCGGGTGTCGGGGCTGCTGTCTGTGTGTTTGTGCTGCTTGGCTGAGGCCTGATGTTGTGCCCCTTCCTTCTGTTGACTTCCCTGTTGTGCGAGTCCCATCGTTTATTTCCTGCCCGTTTGCTGTTCCCCTAGGCTGGTATGTAGCTCCAGTCTGTCGATTTCTTCCACGGTGGCTATGAGGTGCATTGTGGGGAATCCCTTCGTGACACAGTTCCATCACTCACTGACTTTCTACTTCTCTGCAGGGATGTGTGACGGCAGCTCTGTGGCATTACTCCCTGGGAAATGGCGACATCTGTCATCCACTGCAGTGAAGGACTTCTGACCGCTTGCAAGGAAAGGTAAGTGCTGCCACTGCCGTGCAGTTTCTGTGCTCTCTCCTGCGCTGTGCTGTGTACTGTGCTGTGGCATGTTCCGGTTGGCCTGCTGCCTTAATGCTTGTTGTGTGTGCTGACGTGGTAGGAGCTGTTTGCTGGTTGGTTTGGTGCTGGACCTTTTATGTGCTCCTAACCCTCGAAACATGCTGTGTGCTTTCCAGCGCTGGCAGCATTGTGCTGTGCGTTACGGCCTTGAGTGCCTGGTGGCTGTTGCGTGTTCGTCTGCCATCATCGTGTGTGCGTCGTGCCTTCCTGTTCCCGGTACGATGAGTCCAGCCACCCTGACGATGCGACAGGGTCCATCACAGTGGTGGCATGGACAGCACTTACGGCGAAGTTCTCCTGAGGTCATTGCAGTGCTTAGGAGGACAGTGTGTGCAGGTCCCGTGCCCTGTGCTCCTAGGATGCCAGTCACCATTCTGTTGATGTTGCCATCAGCATGTGCAGCAGAGCGCAAAATGGGTCTTTCCCACATGCTTGCTCATGCTCTTGGATGGGTGTGTCTGTCCCGTGTCAGGAACTTACCTTCTGTTCCATGACATGTCCTGCTGCCTGTGTGTGCTGCAGCTTCACCAGCTGAGAATTCCCCCTTTTGTTTCCCCTGTGGGGGTTTCTCCCCTGTTCCCACTGTGCTCAGCTGTCCTGTCTGCTCGATTGCTGGCCCTGTGCGTGACATTTGTGC
>NW_005362402.1:1759-2492 GCF_000412655.1 Myotis brandtii
GTTAGGAAGGTCCATGCTCTTTTAGAGCTTGGTCTTGTTGATTTCTGAATGGTCCTCACAAATCATGACATTGCTGCCGACTGTAACTGCACCCACTAGAATGGGATGCCAGTGTTGCATGGGGACAACCAAGCCATGTCTCGGTATCATGGCAGCATTCACTTCCTCAGGCACTGTGAATGCCTCCAGTTTGGTGGCGGTGTCTCCTAATCCATTGAAAAGTAATCCCATGCCATCAAAGAGAACCCATTCACCATGGACAGTTCCCAAGGGCATGATGACTGCGCGCCCTGTGCAGTTTATTGTGTGGCGTGCCATTCCTGAGGGAGTAGCACCATGGATCCATTCCATGGGAAATTTCCCCTTTCCCACACTGTCTGGTGAAGCACTGCGATCTTCCTGACTGGCTACACCAAAACACTCCATACTTACTGATGGAGTGTGCTGACCAGGATGGGCAAAGAATTGGGCGTTTCCACACGTGTGCCATCATTCAAGCATTTCTGAAAATATCCACGGAGTATGTTTAGTGGTTGCTCGTTTACTCTTTGGTTGTGGTCATTCTTTGCACAGGATATTTGGGCTTTCCATTTCGTTTGCAATGCTACCTGTGACAACAGTGATACCAAAGGCAGCGTAGCTGGCAGGTTCATTCTAAGGCTTTTTGCAGGGTGTAGTCATGTCATCCATTCCCCAATGAGAGCTGTCATCAGCTATGCCGTCTCCCAGTCTT
>NW_005362403.1:0-594 GCF_000412655.1 Myotis brandtii
CATAGTTTGATGCTCAACCACTGAGCCACACCAGCCGAGCAATCCATGTCTTTTTTTAAGGAAATCTTTTTACTTTGAATGCTTTAAGATTTCTTCTTTGTCTTTGGTTTTCCACAGTTTCACAATAATATTTGTGAATATGAGTTTCTTTTTTTATTTGTTTAAGACTTGTTGGGCTTTGTAATCTGTGGATTGACATCGTTAATCAGTTCTGGAAAATTCTTAGCCTTAATCTTCAGATATTGCTATTGCCTATTTTTCTCTTCTCTTGGGAACTTAGTGTACCTATGTAGACCTTTTCACAGTATCTTTTAGTTGTCTTAGCCTCTTTTCTGTATGTTACCTTATTTTATTTTTCTGGGCTCCATTTTGGGTGCTTACTAATGTACTTGCTCATTCAGTTCCCCAGTTCTCTCTTCAGTTGTGCCAAGTTTATTTAATTATTTTATTGTGTTTTCCAGTTAAAGAATTTCTATTTTCTTCAAACTTACTAAATTGTCTTTCATAGTTTTCAATTCTCAGCTGAAATCTTTGTTTTTATATCCCTTTGAAAACAGTAAATTCAGTTATTTAATAGACTCTTATAATTCTAAA
>NW_005362404.1:0-730 GCF_000412655.1 Myotis brandtii
TGGGGTGTTCCCTGCCCGAGGACCCCCCACCTTCTGAGGAAGAAAACCAGTGTCCTCGGTGGGCAGGACGCATCTATTGAGCACTGACTGTATCCTGGGCGGTGCAGCTGGGGCTGCGCCGGACCCGAAGGCCCTGGCCCAGTGAAGGAGCAGGCAGAGCCCAGACAAACTCACAGAGGCAGCCCATGTCGCCGGGGTTGTGGCTTACACTTGAATTTGAGGCCATGGGAGTGGTGAGAAGTGCATCAGATGGAACCCCACGTATGGAAGGCTCACAAGCTGGGTGCATGAGACCCTGAGTGCACGGGAACTTGGGTGCATGGAGACCTGGGTGCATGGAGACCTGGGTGCACGGAGAACTGGGTGCATGGAGACCAGGGTGCACGGAGACCTGGGTGCACAGAGACCTGGGTGCACAGAGACCTGGGTGCATGGAGACCTGGGTGCATGGAGAACTAGGTGCATGGAGACCTGGGTGCACGGAGACCTGGGTGCATGGAGAACTGGGTGCATGGAGAACTGGATGCATGGAGACCTGGGTGCATGGAGACCTGGGTGCACGGGCCCTCTCTGCACGGAGACCTGTGGCCTCGACTGCTTGGACAGAGGCGCTGCACAGCGGTGGCGGTGACTGCTGTGTCCTGGGAAGTGTAGAGCTTGCTCTGCTTGCTCCGCGAGGTCTCCCTGTAGGGAAGCATCGACCCGCCCCGGAGGCTGATGGGAGGAGCCG
>NW_005362405.1:0-285 GCF_000412655.1 Myotis brandtii
GTTTTCTATTTATTTCCCCGTCTTTTCCATGGGGTCCCACCAGCGTCAAGCACTAATATGGGGTGATGGCAGGAAAGGGGGGGTGAGGCCCCTACAGGGAAGGGGGGGCTGTAGCACCAAGAGCCTGTCCCCCCCCGAGACATCCCTGAAAAGGGGACTGAAGTTAAGCCCTGGGGTCTTTCCTATGCGGTAGGGGCGCCACTTAAATATGACCTGATGGTGGGCAGCGAGGCTGGGGCGGGGGGCTGGGGTTTCAGTCCAGGGCAGGCGGGCGGAGGACGTAAG
>NW_005362405.1:4664-5121 GCF_000412655.1 Myotis brandtii
GGCGGCCGCCCACCTGCATCTTCTGGCAGTCCGGAAAGTCGCCGGGCGAGATGTGATGCTCCAGCTGGATCTTAGCGAAGATGACGGGCAGCTTCATGATCAGCTGCTTCTTCTTGTTGTCCTTCCCAAACATGGAGGGCATCTCCTTCTTCAGGTAGCTGATGATGTACGCGTGGACCTGTGGGGGAGAGTTCTGGCCTGAGCCCGCCGCAGGCCACCTGGCGGCTCATCACAGGTGCCCAGGCCGGTGGGGCTCAGTGGGATGGGTGTCCTCCCACGTACCGAAAGGTTGCCGGTTCGCTTTCCCATCAAGACGCATGCCTGGGTTGCGGTCTAGATCCCTGGGCAGCCAATCGATGTTTCTCTCTCTCTCCTTCTCCCTCTTTCTCTCTTTCTCCCTCTCTCCCTTCCTCTTTCTCTAAAAATCTTTTTTTAATATATTTTATTGATTTTTTAC
>NW_005362406.1:0-770 GCF_000412655.1 Myotis brandtii
ACATCTGTCTGTGGGGGGCCTGGAGCCAACTCAGTGGCTCTGCTCTGGGAGGAGGTGTCTCAGAGGTCAGGGAGCCCCACTCTCGCCGCAGCCCCACCATCACCCAGGCAGCTCAGGGTGAGAGGAGGCCCCTGCAGAAATCCTGCCTCCCTCCCCTCTGCTGGCACTTCAGTGCACGCCCAGCTTCTCTGGGCCCCCGTGCCTTGTCTGTAAAGGGGACAGATGATAGTGACAGGGCCCTCCTCGGGGGGGCTCAGGGAAGGCTGGGGACCATGCACCTCTCCCTCTGGCCCCATGGCTGCCCCGACTGACTTGTCCTCAGCCTGGGCCTCTGGGGCTGCAACCATGAGAGTGGCTTGCTACTTCTTCCTCAGTGCAAGGGGAAGACTCTGGGGGCAGGGGGAGTGCTGAGACATCCAGGGACATCAGCAGAGGTCATCAGCAGAGGGCATCTTCGCCCTGCTGTTGGTGTTTGTGTTGTAAAATAGAGGGCAGTGCTGAACCCGAAGGAACAAAGCTTTAGTGGTGGGTTGTAGGCATTGGCGAGGCGGTTTGGCGTAGCACCCCTGCCCACCATGTGTTCTGAGCCTGTCTTGGGCTCTGAGCCCCTTCCTTCACATTGCCGTCTGCAGATGCCCACAGGGACCCCCTGCCTTCAGGGAAACTGAGCAAGCTGGGTGACTGCTCTTCCAGAGCAGGGTGACCCCTGCCAATTACTCTTCCTTCCTCCCTCTACAGGATGATGTGAGAACTGCTGTGTGTGTGTGTGT
>NW_005362407.1:0-228 GCF_000412655.1 Myotis brandtii
AGAGCCACTGCAGGTGAGGGTAGCGCGCCGCCAGGCGCACCGTGAGGTAGACGCCCAGCACGTGAGGCACGAAGGCCGGCAGCCAGACCATGCCCATCTCCCACTCCGACGCCGCCATCGTGTGCTTCATCCACGTGGCGATGGTGGGTTCCAGGAAAGCGAGGGGGATGTTGCAAGTGGTGAGCGCGCCGGCCACCACGGCGATATACGGATCCAGCATGAGGCGGT
>NW_005362407.1:1932-2511 GCF_000412655.1 Myotis brandtii
CGCGCAGCCCGCAGGGAGCCCCCGAGGTGAGCCGCGGAGTGTCCAGTTGTTCTAGCAGCTGGATTGTGGGGCGGGGACCCGAGGGGCGCAGGGTACCGAGACCCCGAGCCTTCGCATGGCCACGCCCCCTGGCCCCTTCTGCCCCGGGAGAGGGAGGGTGAGGCGCAGAGACTGCCGGGCGGGTTCCGATGACCAGCCCTTCGGGAGAATGTCCCCGCAGAGATTCCTGACTGAGCGTCTGGGGATCGGGGGGAACGTGGCATTGCCCCCACCGGCCCGGAGCGCTAGCCCTGCCGCTCCTACACCCCGCACTCCCTCGCCACCCTCTCCCAGCCAGTATTCCCCTCTCCTCAGTGACTGTCCTGGCCCCCCAGCTCCGCCTCTTCTCCCTCCCCGCCCCTCACCCCTTCCCCTCGGGCAGTGTGCTCCCGGGAGGGTCCCTTTCTGCGCTCTGGCGAGTCCCGCCCCTTCCCTACCCCCAGCTCCACCGCACCCCCTAATCTCCAGAGCTGCCTCCAAGTCCCGGGTGGGCTCCGGGAGTGGTGCGGCCTGGGTCCTCTCTGTAAGAAAGACCTCTGA
>NW_005362408.1:0-817 GCF_000412655.1 Myotis brandtii
TGTGTCTGTAAAGATATTGCTACGACATATGTCTGCTTTTTTGATGCCTATGGAATCTTCTAAGATTTTTCTGGTTTCCCATCTTATGTTTAAGTCCTTATCCATTTTGAGTTTAGTTTTGTGTATGGTGTAAGTTGGTGGTCTAGTTTCATTTTTTTGCATGCATCTGACCAATTCTCCCAACACCATTTATTGAAGAGACTATTTTGTCTCCATTGTATGCTCTTGCCTCCTTCATCAAATATTAATTGAGCATAATGGCTTGTGTCGATTCCTGGGTTCTCTATTCTGTTCCAATGGTCTATATGTCTGTTTTTGTGTCAGGACCAGGCAGTTTTGAGGACAGTGGCTCTGTAGTACTGCTTGGTATCTGGTATTCTGATCCCTCCAACATTGCTCTTCCTTCTCAATATTGCTTCAGATATTAAGGGTCTAATTTTTTATTCCAGATGAATTTTTGCAGAATTTTTCCTAGGTCTTTGAAGTATGCCATTGGTATTTTAATGGGGATTGGGTTGAATTTATAGATTGCTTTGGGTAGTATGGACATTTTAATGATGTTGATTCTACCAATCCATGAACATGGTATATTCTTCCATTTGTTCATGTCTTCCTCTATCTCTTTTTTTAGCGCCCTGAAATTTTCTGAGTACAGGTCCTTTGTCTCCTTGGTTAAGTTTATTCCTAGTTATCTTAATTTTTTTGTTGCAATTGTAAATGGGATTGCTAGTTTCTCTTGTGAGTTCATTATTCGTGTATAAGAAAGCCATAGATTTCTGAGTGTTAATTTTTTATCCTGCTACATTGCCGAATTCAT
>NW_005362409.1:0-443 GCF_000412655.1 Myotis brandtii
GCAAAATTGAGCAGAAAGGCCCTGGCCAGTTTGGCTCTGGTGATTGGAGCATCGGCCTGTACAACAAAAGGTGGCTGGTTTGTTTCCTGGTCAAGACCCTGGTTTCAGGGGATTGAGGCCTGTGCTGGAGGCAACCAATGAATGTGTCTCTCTCACAACAATGTTTCTCTCTCTGTCTCTCCTCCTCCTTTCCGTTCCCTCTAAAAATCAGAGGAAAAAATATCCTCGGGTGACCATTAACAAAAACAAAAAAAATATTCTATTAAATAATGGAGCAAAACCCTAGCTGGTTTGGCTCAATGGATAGAGCGTCAGCCTGCGGACTGAAGGGTCCCCAGTTCGATTCCATTCAAGGGCACATGCCCTGGTTTTAGGCTTGATCCCTAGTAGGGGGCGTACAGGAGATAGCTGATCAATGATTATCTCTCATCATTGATGCTTCT
>NW_005362410.1:0-589 GCF_000412655.1 Myotis brandtii
TAGCCTTTTGTCTATATCTTCTTGATCGTGAAGTGTACCTGAGGTGTTCTGAGCCAATTCATTGACAAACTGCATGCTGGAGGCTTTGGGTCAATGGAAGAGAAGCAGTTACAGCAGATGCGATGACAGTAACGAGGGTAACGAGACCAGAACTAATAAGCCCACAGCACACTGTTCCTGGGAGATCTGATTGTGCAGTTCCTGCAATGCCTGGAGGCGTGCATCATGGTACCATTTCCCTGTTATGTGTGTAGGAGGCATAATAAAGGAAGGCTGCTTTGAAATTACTATATCTCCATTCAGGTGATGCCTGGAAACACAGCTGGTAAGGTTACAGTGATGGCATTGGACAGCATAATGGGTGTCCAATCTGGTGATGTTCACCTTTCCAGTCACCAATACATATGGAGGCTGGACACAGGCTGGTAAGCCATGGCAAGGGCTCGACAAACACGTTCCTTTAATATCATCCTAGAAAGAACCAGTAAAATTAAGAAAGTCAAGGGGAGCAGCTAAACGCCGCAGACCTTTCTGTAAACCTCCAGTTTCCGCGGTCACGGCGTTACCCACAAACCCTCCTGGTGACATA
>NW_005362411.1:0-785 GCF_000412655.1 Myotis brandtii
TGGTTACTTTCAGGCTCACCAAGAAACGCCCAGAGCTGGTCAGGTCTGCTATGTAACCCCTTTTTCACTCATTCAGTCATTCAGTTATGACTGAATTATAGGGGTCTCTCCTTCCCCTACACACCTGGCCTCCCACCCTTCCTTGAATTAGAAACCAGGTTCTTCCCTGGCAGGTATGGGAAAAGCTGGCCTCTCCCACTTACCTGATCATGGGCCGCTCCCATTGGGGTTCTGCACGGAGCCTACAGAAGGCAAGGCTGGGCCTGCTCCTGCAGTCAGCACCCAGTGGTGGGAGAGGCCCAGCATCCCCTGAGGTGCAGCCCTGGAGTGGGGGAGGGGTGCAGCTGGAATGCCACTCCCACCCCAACCTGAGGCCCTGGGAGGCATCTCATCACTGGACTCCTTTGTGCCTCCTCTGCTCACACACGTCAGCCCTTCACTATGTCCCTGGGACACATGCTGGTGACATCCAGCAGAGTGGCTGCAAGGTGGGTGCTGGACCAGGTCTTGCAGATGAGAAGTGCAAAGCCGTCCTATGCACTGGGCAGTGAGGCCAGGCAGGCGGCCTCCTGGACTCCAAGATGCCCTGGCAGTCTCTGTCCCCAGCTACTTCTGGAGCCCAGTGGGCACAGACGTCTCTCCCTACTGCTCTTGGGGACTCTCAGGTCCAGCTCCCACTCATCTCTGGGTCTCTCCCACCTGGAACCTGCCCTGCAGGGGGTGTGGCAGCGGAGGTCGTGGCTTCCAGAGCTCAGGCCCGGGATGTGGGTTTGCAGCTTCACAGG
>NW_005362411.1:1973-2778 GCF_000412655.1 Myotis brandtii
CGGGCGGTTCCGGTCAGTGAAGCTGGGGAAGGGTCTGCAGGGGTCCTAACTTCTGCCCTGCCTTATTCCAGTGCTCCTTGTGCAAGTAAAACAAAAACAGACACCAGGCTGGGATGCAGAGGCAGAGCCTGGTTCAGACCCTGGGCAGCGCTTGACTCCTGTGCCTCAGTTTCCTCGTCTGTAAAGTGGGCATCACTGGGGTGCCTTCACCGAAGGTTCTGGGGAAGGTGGGCTGGTGGGGCCACAGGAAGGCTCAGGTTCTGAGAAGACACAAAGTCCAACAAACCTGCCGCTTCCCAAACCCACTCCACCCCCTGTGCTCTGGTGGTTCAGAGTCTAAACTTTAGATCATCTGACCACAGTAAAGGATGGTGAGTCAGTCCCATGAGACTTTGAAAATGAGGAATTTGTAGGGACTGCGTGGTGAGCCAGTTGGGCGAGGTTCCTCTCCCACACAGCTCCTGAGCCCAGCCTCTCCTGAGGTTCCTGGTTCCCAGGCCTAAGGAATTCCTCACTTGCTGTGTGAACTGTGAATGCGCATCAGCTCAGCAGAGAGGAGTTGCTGTCTCGGGGCTCCCTGATGTGGTGCTGGTCACTTGAAAGTGACAAGTAAGAGGGCGGTCACCATGGCCGCTGGGAGGCAGTTCTTGAGGGTGGGGCTTTGCCTGTGGCTCCTAGAGGACTGGGCAGGGACACCTTCTTGCTGCCTCGGATACTGACTCCTCCCCCAGCTCTCTGGGCTGCAAGTGTGGAGAACAGAGGTCAGACAGGGAGCCCTGGCCAGAGGATGTCAAAGTCCCAAATT
>NW_005362412.1:0-801 GCF_000412655.1 Myotis brandtii
CTGCCCAAGTTTTTAAATTTTTTAAAATAAGTTTTTTATTGTTGGTGGTAGTTTTTAAAAATTGATTTTAGAGCAAGGAAGCGGGGGAGGAGAGATAGAGAGAGAAAGAAACATTGATGTGTGAGAGAAATATCGATTGATTGCCTTCTGTACATGCCCCAATCAGAGATCGAACCTGCAACCTGGGCATGTGCCCTGCTCGGGAATCCAACCCTCCACCTTTCAGTATACAAGACAATTCCAACCACCTGAGCCAGGCCCCAAGTTTTTTTTTAATTCTTGTGTCTATTTTGAATACTTTTCTGCCTCTCTTGTTCGGCTGTTGGCTTTTACATGAAGCTGCTGCATTGTGCCTGTCCCTCACAGCCTCTCACTACTGCCATCTCCATCACTCCCTCTTCTCATTTGCTTTCCTAAACTGCCTGCAACAGATCATTAAACTCATTACAATTATATAAAAACTAGGGGCCCAGTGCACGAATTCGTGCACTTTGAAAGGAACTGTGGGCCGCAAGGCTGCAGTGGGCACAGGGGCGGGTCTCATCTTCCGTGCTTCCGCCCGTCCCCTCCTGCCACAGCCCCCGGTCCCCTGTCTGCTGGCAGCCCCACTCCCGCTGCTCCCACGTGCTGATGGTGCCAGCCCAGCGCTGCTCGCACCTGCTGACGGCGTGGAGCGATTAGGGCCAGCGCCAGCAGCGGGTGCAAGAGGTGGCTGCCACCCCGATCACCCCTTAGGAGCAGGGAGCAGTGGAGAAGCCCTAAGGGATGATCAGGGCCGGCAGCCACTGCTTGCACCCGCTG
>NW_005362413.1:0-921 GCF_000412655.1 Myotis brandtii
AAAAATTAAAAATGGAACTGCCGTTTGACCCAGTGATACCACTTCTAGGTACATATACTAGAACCGGAAACACCAATCAGAATAAATATATGCACCCCTGTGGTCATAGCAGCGCAATGTACAATAGCTAAGATCTGGAAACAGCCCAAGTGCCCATCAGTAGATGAGTGGATAAAAAAAAGCTATGGTATATTTACACCATGGAATACTATGCAGCTATATACACTTGATCTTAGCCAAAAGGCCGAGAAGCAATGTATGCAGCAGTATAAAAGAAGGATCTCTTACCCTTGGAAACAGCATGGAGGTACCTGGAGACTATTATGCTAAGTGAAATAAGCCAGTCAGAGAAAGATAAGAAAGATAAGTATCACATGATCTCACTCATATGTGGAATCTAATGAATAAAATAAACTGATGAACAAAGTAGATCTAGAAACATGGAAGCAGGGAACAGACTGAAAAATCTTAGAGAGAAAGGGGATGGGGTCGGGGTGAGGGTGGCAGGAAGAGATCAACCAAAGAACTTGTATGCATATATGCATATGCCATGGGCACAGAAAATAGTGAGGTGAAGGCCTGAGGGGGGAGGGGACAAGAATAGGGTGGAGGAGGTCAAGGAGAGGAGGGTAAGGGGGGCATATGTAATAAGTTCAACAATAAAGATAATTAGTTTTTTTAAAATGTGAGGATAAATCTTTTTAAAGTCTTAAAAAATGGCTGTAGGGCCCTGGCAAGTGTGACTCAGGTTTTTTTTGTTGTGTTTTTTTTGTTTTTATTTATTTATTTATTCATTTATTTTTATTTATTTTATTTTTTTGGTGTCTTTCAGTGTACCAAGAGGTTGCTGATTAAATTTCAGGTCAGGGCACATGCCCAAGTTGTGGGTTCAAACCCTGGCAGGGGGCATGCAGGAGGTAG
>NW_005362414.1:0-755 GCF_000412655.1 Myotis brandtii
AGGTTGGAGAGAGGAACACGCGCGGGGGGAAATCTGCTTCCCACACAGTCCGCTGCCCGTTGGGGCCAGCGTGACCTGCAAGTGGGGAAAGGCTCCTGCAGGGCTGCTGGCAGAAGGGATCACTACAAATAAGCCCATAGTTGGACTGGATGCAAAGGGGCAGCCTCAGAGTTTGCCAGCCTACCGGCTCCTTGGTGCCAGGGGCCAGAGCGCGCGCAGAGACTCCGCGCAGATCTGGAAGGTGGAGCCCTGCGAGTTCGCACAGCTTCCCAGGCTCTTGTTTACACACCTCCTCTTAAATCTGTGAGTTTGATTGCTGAACCCAGTGCATGGGATTACCCAGTTGGGGTCACTAGCAGAGCCTGTAGGGGTAGGTTGTTTTTGGGGAGCCTGAAAAACAGTGCTGGGAGTGGTGACTGGGGAACCAGCTCTGGGCGGAGCTGGTTCAGGTACAATAGAGAACTCCTGGTCAGAGAGGACTTATACCCTCGGAGGTCAATCCAGACACACTGCCACCCAGAGGCAGAGCCACGAACTGACTCTTCTGTAAACAGATAAAGGCAGTATGGGGAACCAATACGGCCTGCCTTAAAATCAGGACTGTGGCTTACAACAAGGAAGAACAGTGTATCAGAGGGAAATTCAACATTCTCCTGAATTCCGGGCATGCCAAAAAGAAGAGTAGAAGATCTGAAGCACCGTCATTACTGTACTGCACATTTTTATTTTTATTTTTTAAAATTATTTTTTCACCT
>NW_005362415.1:0-5833 GCF_000412655.1 Myotis brandtii
AATTTAAAATAAATATAAAATTTTAAAGTAAATGAAATCTTTGGACTTATGATGGCAGGAGGTGGGGGTGAGTACCAATTAGCATTTTTAGTAACCATCCAGCTCCAATAAATAGTATAAAATTGCTTAAAGTCAAAGAACAAAAATGAAAAACAAAACCCCTCCTGAAGGTGTTATTTTTTCATAATCACCTAAATCAATTCGTCTTATAGAACCTACCACATAAATCTAGTAGCCTTCATTGGTGGGAAGCATGATGAGATTTAAAATAATGTAAAACAAATTTATAAATGTAGTTATCTGAACTGACAACACAGCAAATTACATATAATTTAAAGAATCTTCATATATCGAAAATTACTTCTTTTATAATTACATGAATCAAGATTTCAATAATGATTGACTATATGAGCTTATGCCAATGAGATATTAACTGGATACTAAAATTTTAAACTCTCTGCTCCCAAATTTCAGAGCCAAGGTTTCAGAGAAATGCAGCAAAATTTATGGGACTAGAACTGTTTTAAAGAAAACACATAACAGTGACATAGAAAACAGGGTCAGGCAGGCTGAAACCACAAGAGTGAGTGCAAGCCAGGCACAGTGATGAGCACATTGCACACATGGCATCTCATTCAATCAACTCTAAGTCATCAAGGTGTTCCATGAACTCCCATGGACTGAGCTGTATTTTGGACCACGGATACGCACAAAGGTTAGGAGTAACATAAAGTTTTCTGTCCTAAAAATTGGTTCCATGACATGGCCGGTGTGGATCAGTTTGTTGGAGCATCATTCTCTAGAACAGCGGTTCTCAATCTGTGTGTCGCGACCCCTTTGGCGGTCGAACAACTGTTTCACAGGGGTTGCCTAAGACCATCCTGCATATCAGATATTTACATAATGATTCATAACAGTAGCAACATTACAGTTATGAAGTAGCAACAAAAATAATTTTATGATTGGGTCACAACATGAGGAACTGTATTTAAAGAGCCAGAAGGTTGAGAATCACTGTCTAGACCAGCCGTGGGCAAACTACGGCCCTCGGGCCAGATCCGGCCCGTTTGAAATGAATAAAACTAAAAAAAAAAAGACCGTACCCTTTTATGTAATGATGTTTACTTTGAATTTATATTAGTTCACACAAACACTCCATCCATGCTTTTGTTCCGGCCCTCCGGTCCAGTTTAAGAACCCATTGTGGCCCTCGAGTCAAAAAGTTTGCCCACCCCTACTCTAATATATACATATTCAGTTTGTATACACACTAAGTCTTTCCATAAGTCAAGAAAAAAAAGGAAGTGCAAGCAAAACAAGTGTAGGTTCCATATTAGAGAAGATTTATTCAGTATAAAATTTCCCATTAATGAGGAGAAGTAAAAGATAATTATCTAGGAAATTCTCATTTAGGGGTAGTGAGAATAAAGTTACTGTGATTATAATCAACAGAGGATATAAAATAATCTCTCCCAGGCCGAAAAGGCTGAATTAATGTGGGGTCCAATTTGAATAAGATGAGGTATGAGACAAGGAGGCAATTTATCTGCTTTCAAGAAAAATAAAATAAAATGTGAGGCCATTCTATACCTGGAAAGGAATGTTTTAGTGCTGAAATAGCTAAAAATCTCATCCTTCACTCTTAAAATGTTTCCTAATATTTATTCCAAATAATATTGTTACTTACTCCTACAATTGTTAAAATCATTAAATAAAAAAAATTTTAAACTAGAGGCCGAGTGCACGAAATTCGTGCATGGGGAGGGTCACCTCAGCCCAGCCTGCACCCTCTCCAATCTTGGACCCGTCGGGGATTGCCCCTCACTGACTCTGCGTGCCAGCCTGATCGCCCCTTACTGCAACCCCCCTGCCGGCCTGGTCACCCCTAACTGCCCCCCACTGTTGGCTAGGTTGGCCTCAACTGCCCCCTCTGCCAGCTAGTCGTTTAGTTTTTGCAAGGAAATATTTATTTGTGGGTTTTTTTTTTATTGATTGATTTCAGAATGAGAGAGGAAGAGAGAGAGAGAGTGAGTGCGAGTCAGAAACATTGACTTGTTCCATTTATTCATGCATTCATTTAGTTCAGCGGTTCTCAACCGGTGGGTCGTGACCCCTTTGGGGGTTGAACGACCCTTTCACAGGGGTCGCCTAAGACCATTGGAAAACACATATATAATTACATAGTGTTTTTGTGATTAATCATTATGCTTTAATTATGTTCAATTTGTAACAATGAAATTGGGGGTCACCACAACATGAGAACTGTATTAAAGGGTCGCAGCATTAGGAAGGTTGAGAACCACTGATTTAGTTGATTCTTGTATGTGCTCTGACCGAAGATCAAACCTGAAACCTATCGGCCAGGGCTGGAAACATTTATTTGTTGCTGTTTTTTGTTTATTGATTGATTTTAGAATGAGAGAGGGAGAGAGAGAGAGAGTGAGTGCAAGTCAGAAACATTGATTTGTTGTTCCACGTATTCATGCATTCATTTGGTTGATTCTTGCATGTGCTCTGCCCGGAGATCAAACCCGAAACCTATCGGCCAGGGCTGGAAACATTTATTTGAGTATCTTTATATGTATATATAATGTTTTAAAACTGAAAAATGAACAGCCATATGCTTACTCAGCACACAGTGTAAGACACAGAATGCTATCCTTCTAAAACCCGAATGCCCCCTACCCATCACAGCCCTCTCTGTCCTCACCAGTGGCAACCACTATTTGAAATGTTATGTTTACCCAAGTCTCCTGATCATTAAACACTTTCTGTCATTATATATTGTTCTAAAACATGATATTCAATTGTATGGCTATGCTATAATTACCTAATTTTGAATATTTAGAAATATTTGTGTTATAAATAATAAAGTAAAAATATTATTATGGATAAAAAATACTATGTTTACCATATCTTTGATTTCCCTTTCAGTTTTACCTCATAGGTATGCACCTCTATACAATACTTCATTAAATTATGAATGTAGTCCAATTCTATGTAAACGATGTCCTGCTGTGAGTGTCTCTCTGCATCTTGTGCTTTTTCTCAGCTTTGTTCACCTTCAGTGCTCATGGCTGTAGCTGACTTATTGTTGCTGAAGTAAACTCTTCCTCGCAGAATTGCGTTTCATGGCTGCACCACATTTGTTCTCCTGTGCAGGGGCATTAACGATGTCCTGTGAGTGTCTCTCTGCATCTTGTGCTTTTTCTCAGCTTTGTTCACCTTCAGTGCTCATGGCTGTAGCTGACTTATTGTTGCTGAAGTAAACTCTTCCTCGCAGAATTGCGTTTCATGGCTGCACCACATTTGTTCTCCTGTGCAGGGGCATTTGGGTTTATTTGAAGCTTTTTGCTGTTGTGAAGAACTGTGCTGTGAACATTCCTGTCCATGAAATCTTTGGCACCTGGGCAGTGGCTACTTCGGATGTAACTAGGAGAAAAGCGGCTTTACAAGTTATTGCTCTACTTTAGGCATCAGCACAGGGGCCTCTATTCATTGCTCAATATCCTTGCCAATCTTGGCAGGAGTGAAATTGGGTGTCCTTTTGGTCTTAGTTTCCATTTCCTGATCACTAACTAGTCACGTTGAGCATCTTTTCGCATGTTTTTGAGCCACTGATGGGTCCTTTCCTGGGAGGTGCTGGTGGCTATGTCCTCCCCATTTCTCTAGTGGGTTTCTGCTTCTCTCCTGATGGAATTTAGTTCTTTCTTTCTAAGTGCTGGGCTCTAGCCTCCTCTAGCTCTGTGTGCCAGAAAGCTTCCCTTTCCCTCCTCACCATGTCCTTTCAACAGAGATTTCCATTTTAATTTGGTGAGATATCTCAGTTGTTTGGGTTTTGTTTAAATAATTCTTACACTATTATGAGGACACTATGCTATATCCTCTTCCAGATGCTTATTTTTTTCTGTATGCATTTAACCCTTGTGCACATGGCACCGATTTTCACCATCGCTGTGATTCGGTCTGATGTCACCCCCCCATCCACCCCCTGAGTCTCCCCAGTGGCACCCACACTCCTTATTGATTCGTACGTGTCTGCTCTAGCCATCTGCAATGCCACCATTATTTTTCAAGTTTCTAGATGTGAGTGAGTTTGTTTCTGGTGCCTATAATGGTGCCACTGACCTATTTTTCCATCTCTGAGCTGAGTCCACACCCTTTTCCTTATCACTTTAGTTAATCCTGGTATTTAGCAAGTTCTCTATGTTGTTCTCAGAGTCTCTTGGTCTGAGAACAGATACAGCATATTTTCCTACTTTATTATAACTTCTAGACATAACCTGGAAAGTCCCATGAGTGGGATAGATTTCAACCTTGACATTCCTGATACAACGATTCTAGTGTGAAGCCATCAAGGTTTGCACCAAGAGTACTAAGCCCCATTGGCCTCAGGGCCTCCTGATACCATGTGTTCTCTGTGACCTGTCAACCTCTAGTATCGCCGGGTCCCTAACCAATCTCTATCGGCAGCCCCAAGGATCTTTTGAAAATGTAAATATGATCATGTCTCTTATGAAAACTAACAATGGTTTCCTATGGCCTTTAAAAATAAGACCAAAATCCTTAGCATGCCGTCCAGGCCCTCCATGATCTGACCTTAGCTTCTTTTCCAGTCTTCTCTCTCCCTTACCCCTATTCTCTGGTGACACTTTGAGATCCTCATTGGCATCACACTGTCCCACCTCAGCTTAGATGTTCTGGTCAAGGGCACATGCCAAGGTTGTTGGCTAGATCCCCAGTATGGGTCTTGCAGGAGGCAGCCCATCAATGATTCTATAGATAGATAGATAGATAGATAGATAATACACACACACACACACACACACTAGTGGCCTGGTGCATGAAATTCGTGCACATTAAAAGGAAATTAATTAGATATTAATTAATATCTAATTATTTTAATATTGCTATTTGCCCTTTATAATAGAAATGTCAGAGATTAAAGAAAATTAGTAAATTGTATATGAAAATCTTTCTCCTGTCAGAGTCTGGGTTGCGCTGCAGGACTGAGTCAAGTCCCCGCCCTCACCCAGCTGGCCCCACCCCCATTGGGCAAGATCCAGACCCAGCAGGCCCACCACCATCAAGCCCCATGGGGCACAGGGCACAGCCTGAGGTTCCCCGTCAAACCCCGCAGGGTGAGGGGCATGGGCTGAGGTCCCCCATCAAACCCCGCTGGGTGGGGGGCATGACCTGAGGTCCCCCGTCAAGCCCAACCTGGCAGGGGGTGCAGCCTCAGGTCCCTGCTGATCGCTCATTACGGCTCCTTATGGGAACCCCGCCTCTGCTGTGGGCGCAGCTATCTTGTGATGGTGTGAGGGCATAAGGGTTAATTTGCGTATTACCACTTTATTTTATAGGCTATATACACACATACATTTAGTCTTACCCTTGCTGATGTGGCTCAGTTGCTTGGTCACTGTCCCTTGCTCTGAAAGGTTGCCAGATCAACTCCCAGTTAGGGTACATGAATGGGTTTAGGGCAGTCGTCAGCAAGCTCATTAGTCAACAGAGCCAAATATCAACAGTACTTCTTCAAAATAGGCTCGCCCAGGCCGAAAACCGACTTCTGCCCATGGGCCACGAAGTTTCAATTGCACTGTACGTGCGCCCGCACGTGGTATTTTGTGGAAGAGCCACACTCAAGGGGCCAAAGAGCCGCATGTGGCTCTCGAGCCGCAGTTTGCCAAACACAGGTTTAGGGGGATCTATCTATGGTGGGGGATGGGCAGGAGGCAGCTGATCCACCTTTCATCCATGTTTCTTTTTCTGCCTCTCCCTTTCTCTCTCTCTTCTATAATAATAAAAGTGTAATATACAAATCGACCAA
>NW_005362416.1:0-484 GCF_000412655.1 Myotis brandtii
AAACTGATGAACAAAAATAGATCCAGAGACCTAGAAGCATCAAACAGACCATCCACCGTCAGAGGGAAGGCAGGGGTGGGTGGAAGGGTAAAAGATAAACCAAAAAACTTGTATACATGCATATAAGCATAACCCATGGACACAGACAGTAGGGGAGTGAACGCATGTGCTGGGGGGTAGGAATGGCCGGGGAGAGGTCAATGGGGATAAAAGGAGACATATGTAATACTTTAAACAATGAGGAATTTAAATAGTCAAAAAAATTTTAAAAAGAACAGAAAAAAAACTTTGACATGCAGATGGCCAATTGACATATGAACAAATGCACAACATCACTAATCATCAGGGAAATGCCAATTAAAACCACAATGAAGTATCATTTCATATCTATCGGAGTGGTTATCATCAATAAATCAACAACAAACAAGTATTGGCGAGGATGTAGAGAAAAGGCAACCCTTGCGCCCAGCTGGTGTGACTCAGT
>NW_005362417.1:0-724 GCF_000412655.1 Myotis brandtii
ATCCTTGCATCCCCGGGATAAATCCTACTTGGTCATGCTGTATGATCTTTATGATATAATGCTAGATCCGATTTACTAGAATTTTGTTGAGGATTTTGGCATCTATGTTCATGAGGGATATTGACCTGTAATTCTCTTTCATTGTGTTGTCTTTATCTGGTTTTGGTATTAGGGTAATGTTGGCTTCATAGAATGAGCTTGGAAGTGTTCCTTCATCTTGAATTTTTTGGAATAATCTGAGGAGGATAGGTTTTAGTTCTTCTTTGAACTAAAGAAGATGTTTAGTAAAACTTCCCTGTGAAGCCGTCTGGCCCCGGACTTTTGTTTGCTGGGAGCTTTTTTTGACTGCTTCAATTTCCTCCATAGTTATCAGCCTATTGAGATTTTTAGATTCTTCCTGATTGAGTTTGGAAGGTTGTATTTTTCTGGAATATGTCCATTTTCTCTAGGTTGTCTAGTTTGTTGGAATAGAATTGTTCATAATATTTTTTAACAATCTGTTGTATTTCTGTGGGGTCTGTTGTTATTTTGTTTCTGATTTTGTTTATTTAAGTCCTCTCTCTTTACTTCTTGGTGAGCCTGGCTAGATGTTCATCAATCTTGTTTATTTTTTCAAAGAACCAGCTCTTGGTTTCATTGATCTTTTGTATTGTTTTTTTGGTTTCTATATTATTTATTTCTGCTCTGAACTTTATTATCTCCTTCCTTCTGCTCACTCTGGGCT
>NW_005362418.1:0-606 GCF_000412655.1 Myotis brandtii
ATTAAAATAGGGGAAAAAAGAAAGGAAAGAGAAAAAAGAAAAACAAGAAAAGAAAAAAGGGAAGAAGAAAAAAGAAGGAAAAAAAAAAGGGAAGAAGAAAAAAGAAGGAAAAAAAAAGAAACAATAAAAGTGAAGTGGTGTTCGTCTCAGCACAGTTTAGTGCCCCTAGGGGGCTCCCTTTGGATCCTGGTCCTCTCTTCTGTCTGCCAATTCTGGGCTTCCTGTGAGGTATTTAGGTGGTAAGCACTGTTAGGGACTGTCTTCCTTTGGCTTTCAGCCTTCCTGGGCTCCGCCTCTGCCTGCCTTTGCCTGCTAGCCAGCTGTCAATCTTAATCACTCAAAAGTTTTTTCTGAGAGGGCGTTAGGTGGGGGAGATGCCATTTAGCATTCAGGAAATGTGGTGGGTGTGTTTCCCTGTCCCAGAGTTACTCTTCCATGAGTGGCCCAAAATATTACCCTGCTGGACAGAGATCCTTGTATAGAGACCTGAGACATCAGCTGGAAACCTGGAGTTTTTATCTGCTCTCCCCTTTGGGGAAAGTATCAGTCTGGTTCCCAGGATAGTGGGCGGATGGTCCCTCCTCCAATCCAGTCACTGATGCTTCT
>NW_005362419.1:0-715 GCF_000412655.1 Myotis brandtii
GAGAGAGAGAGAACTGTGATGTCTCTTCTTATAAAGGCATTAATCCCATCATTAGAGCCTAACTCTCATGATCTCATCTAACCCTAACTATTTCTCAAAGGCCCCATCTCCAAATACCATCATATTGGGGATTAGGGCTTCAACATACAACATTGGGGGAGACGATTCAATGGATAGAAGCTTATGAAAATACAGATTTCTGGGTCACACACCCATAGATTATGATTCAGTAAGTCTAGGGATTCAGTAAGTCTAGGATGGGGCCCAGGGACCCAGATTTTATCAGGTTTCCTAAGAGATTCTGAAACACAGAATCTGCAGACAGATTTTTAAGAAACACACAGTGCTACTTATCTGGGCTTCCTGCTGCAATCACAAAGTAGCATTTAAAAATCATCAGTTCTAGGCATTGGCCCAGGTCAATTTAATCAGAATCTCTGAGGGTGGGGCTGGGCATCACGCTCAAAGGTCACCAGGTGATTTTTACATGTATTCAGGGAAAAGAAGCAACACTCCTGTGGTGTCATGAAGCAGCGGTTTTGAAATTGTGGGTCATGACTCAACAATGAGTCTTAAAATCATAGTGGGTTGCCAGCAGCAATTTTCTTAATGGAAGAATAGAATATTAAAAGAAAAAAAATGAGTGAATAGTAAAAGTAACTATTATTTTGTGGAACATAGTGATACAGAATTTTTGGACTGGAACCCAGATTCT
>NW_005362420.1:0-908 GCF_000412655.1 Myotis brandtii
GGTCCAGTCTCTTACCAGGACTTGTAATAACATCAGCTCCCCCCCCACTCCCCGATAATCCAGGGTGCTCTGTCCACCGAGATCCTCACCACAATCCCATCTGCAAAGACCTTTCTTGCGTGTGAGTGACATTCACCATGTCCAGGAGTTTGGACGTGGACATTCGGGGCCGTTAGTCAGTGACCGCAGCTGCCTTCCGCATCTGACTCGCTTCAATCACTCCTGTCCACCCCTCTGGAACCAGCTCTCACACGCTTGCACTTCCACCTAGTCCCAGAGTCTGCCTCTGACACGAGGGGTTGCAACCCTTTATCAGTGACACGGCCACACAGCCTCTGCCTAGATTCCAGCAGCAAAACATCTACAGAGATGGTTGTCTTGTTCTTCTTCTTCTTTTTTTAAATAGCAGCTCCACTCTGATCCTTGTGGTCTCACTGAAAGTCTGCCCCACAAGGTTCTTCCATGATGTCCCATCAGAATTAAGTCTCCCAACTCTAGCAGCTCAAAGCACCTTACATTTTCCCCTTATGTCTTGTCACAAGTATGTGTGTATCTGATTAGTCCTAGGCATCTGTTACCTTGGGAGCCGTCAAGAATCATACGTAATAAGTTCAACACAACGCCTCCTGCTGTGTTTGGCCCATGGAAGTAATCAACACACATTTGGCAAATCTAATCTAAAAAAAGAGAAACATGCAAATTGACTGCACCTCCACTACTCCCTAAGCCATGCTCACCAGCCAATCTGAGCGACTATATGCAAATTAACCCAACCAAGATGGCGGCCAGCAGCCACGGAGCAGCTGGAGAAAGGAGGCTTGGTTGCCCCAGCGATAGAGGAAGCCAAGCATCCCACCTGCCCTGGCTGGCAGTGGGCTCTGCTAAAGGCAACAAAGTTTCAATTATAG
>NW_005362421.1:0-307 GCF_000412655.1 Myotis brandtii
ACCACTGTAAATGCCATGGACTGTGATGGAACCATAAGCTAGTACAGGCACCCAGGAGGGCCATCTATAAGTACGCAGAAAAATTAAAATTAAATATTTTATATATATTTGAATATTCATATATATACTTTTTTCTAAGTCCTGATAGTTGTTCTGATGTCCTATATTAGGATATATACTACATATACATATATTTGCATGTATATATAACCACTAACCCATCTATATCTATCTATCTATCTATCTATCTATCTATCTATCTATCTATCTATCTATCTATTATCTATCTATCTATCTATCTATCTAT
>NW_005362421.1:3947-4850 GCF_000412655.1 Myotis brandtii
TTACTTACTGAGGAAGCTCCTAGTGGGGCGGTAGTTTCTTAGTGATTCATATTGAGAGAGGAGCTCAGGGGAAGCCAAACCTTGCTGGAGGCTTAGCCACATGGTCTCCCTTAGGCAGACAGTACTCATGTCTTCTGAGCCCCAAGTCCTGGGCTGGACCCTTGGGACATTGAGAGGAATGAGTGATTCTTACCCAGGAGAAGTCCTGGATCTCAGTCCACTGAGAAACAGAAGTAAAATCACCTCAAATCCCATCACCCAGAGACAATCATATGCAACACAGTAGCATATTTGCTTCTAGTATTTTCCTGTGTGTGTTGAAATAGTTTCTGTCTTGTTATCCTTATCCCACAAGAAATGTCTGTTGCCCATAAAAATGCTGCATAATATTTCACCTGTTTAGGAACCATCATGTGCTTAGGAATTTCATATTTGATGGGTATTTAGAGACGCTTTATTTAAAAAAAATGTACAAAATGTTAGGATGGATATCTTTCTTTATAAAACTAATTCCATTTTGAATGATTTATTAGGATCTGTATCCATAGGAGTAGAGTTGTAGAGTCAAATCACATGAACAATATATTTTTAATAGCTTGTTTTTTACATAATAAAATACCCAATCTTAATGGTGTGATTTTTTCTGATAATATACACACACACATGTATGTAATTAAAATAAGATTGCACGAACTTGTGTTTCTTATTTAAACTTCATCATGGGAATTTTTTTCATATCTGTATTAAGATAACAACACTTTTTTATAACTGAATAAGTATTCATTATGATGTGCAATAATGTATTTTACTCATGTCTGTTCGTAGATGTAGTGAATCCAAATTTTTATGATGACAATAGTACTCATTTTTATTTTCATCACAGTTGCTTGAATTCCTATAAAA
>NW_005362422.1:0-744 GCF_000412655.1 Myotis brandtii
CAAATGGTAAGAATTCCTTCTTTTTTAGAGCAGTGTACTATTCCATTGTTTTGATATACCACAGATTTCTAATCCACTTGTCTGCTGATGGGCACTTAGGCAGTTTTCAGATCTTAACTATTGTAAGTTGTGCTGCTATGAATATAGGGGTGCATATATCCTTTCTGATTGTTGTTTCTGTTTTCTTGGGATATATACCTAGAAGTGGAATTACTGGGTCAAATGGAAGTTCCATTTTTAATTTTTTGAGGAACTCCATACTGTTTTTCACAGTGGCTGCACCAGTTTGCATTCCCACCAGCAATGAACGAGGGTTCCTTTTTCTCCACATCCTTGCCAACACTTGTCATTTGTTGATTTGTTGATGATAGTCATTCTGACAGTGTGAGATTGTACTTCACTGTCATTTTGATTTGCATATCTCGGATGATTAGCGACTTTGAGCATGTTTTCATAAGTTGGTTATTTTTGAATGACTAAAAAGCAATAAACCAAGAAGATCATGGGAATATCTAGAAAGTTAGTAGGAAAGAAATATTGAGAAAGGTATTTTTTTATGAATGCTAGAACCTGATTATGGAACAAGCTTACACTTCAACCTAGCAAGGATTACTAAATTATATTAATTAACATAGAAGTTTTACAAACAAGGCCCTCTATAACAGCTGCTGAGACATAGGAAATTAACTGATTAAACCCTTACTGTATTCCTTGACTTTGGAATGTTTAGATGGTAATTGTAAT
>NW_005362423.1:0-853 GCF_000412655.1 Myotis brandtii
AATTTTAACATAAGAAATTGTTGCTATGATCTATCTATATATATAAAACCTAAGCAACCATTGGACCATTCGACCGTTTGACCAGTAGCTATGATGCGCACTGTCCACCAGGGGGCAGACACTCAATGCACAAGCATGAAACAGATTGATGAATCTCAGAGGAAAGGGGGGAAGGGGAAGGGTGGGAAGAGATTAACCAAAGATCTTATATGCATACTAGAGGCCAGGTGCATGGATTCGTGCACTGATGGGGTCCTTTGGCCTGGCCTGCGGGGATCAGGCCAGAACTGTCAGTCTGACATCCCCTGAGGGGTCCCGGATTGCAAGAGGGCACAGTCCAGGCCAAGGGACCCCACCAGTACACGAATCTGTGCACCAGGCCTCTAGTGTTTCAATAAGAAAGAAAAACTTCTGAAGTGCCAGAGGATGTTTGAGCTTGAGCTTTTTCCAATAATTTTTAATCGTGTATCCTACTCTATTTTAATGAGTAATTACTCCATATTTTCAATTACACTTCTGGCAAAATATGGACTAGATATTATAAAAGAACCTCCTGTTATAATGTAATTAGAATATGAATATTCTACAACACACTTGTAAATGTATTGTTGTGACATAGGAAAGTGAAGGAAATCTCAAGAAAAAGAACGAGAGAGATGAGAAGAAGGGAAAGATAGTGAAAGAATAGAGAAAAAAAGAACAAGAACAAGAAGAAAGGAGGGGAGTCAGGGAGGAAGATGGAGAGGAGGAGACACAGTAAAAATGAAAATGAGCGAGCAATAAACAAACACTCAATTTGGGACTGTACCCAGGTTTCAAAAGCTGAAAACCAAAACTAGAGCTTTAGAGTACT
>NW_005362424.1:0-287 GCF_000412655.1 Myotis brandtii
TGGTGATGAACTTCTTTAGCTTTTTCTTGTTTGTGAATCTCTTTATCTGGCCTTTAATTCTAAATGAGAGCTTTGCTGGGTAGAGTAATCTTGGTTGTAGGTCCTTGCTATTCATCACTTTGAATATTTTAGCCACTCCCTTTTAGCCTGCGAAGTTTCTGTTCAGAAATGAGCAGACAGTCATATGGTCACTCCCTTGTAGGTAAATAACTGCTTTTCTCTTGCTGCTTTTAAGATTCTCTTTTTGCCTGGCCAGTGTGACTCAGTGGTTGAGTATCGACCTATGA
>NW_005362425.1:0-476 GCF_000412655.1 Myotis brandtii
ACATCAAAATAAAAAGCTTCTGTACAGCAAAATAAATGATAAATAAAGCAACAAGAGAGCCACAGCATGGGAAAATATATTTGCCAATGTTATCTCCGGTAAGTGTTTAATCTCCAAAATTTACAGGATACTCATGCAACTTAACAAAAGGAAGATAAACAATCCAATCAAAAAATGGGCAAAGGACCTCAATAGGCACTTTTCAAAAGAGGACCTACAGAAAGCCAAGAGATATGTGAAAACATGCTCAAAGTCACTAATAATTATCCAAGAGATGCAAATCGAAATGACAACGAGGTACTATATCACACCTGTCAGAATGGCTATCATCAACAAATCAACAAATGATAAGAGCTGGCGAGGGTGTGGAGAAAAGGGAACCCTCATACACTGCTGGTGGGAATGCAGACTGGTGCAGACATTGTGGAAAACAGTATGGAGATTTCTCAAAAAATGGAACTCCCATTTGACCCAGT
>NW_005362426.1:0-486 GCF_000412655.1 Myotis brandtii
AAGATAAAAATCTCACTGGCACTGCCCGATATGCTAGAATCAATGCACATCTTGGTACTGAACAGAGTCGCTGGGATGACATGGAATCGTTAGGATCTGTTTTGATGTATTTTAATAGAACCAGCCTGCCATGGCAAGGATTAAGGCTGCAACAAAGAAACAAAAATATGAAGAAATTAGTGAAAAGACGATGTCCACTCCTGTGGAAGTTTTATGTAAGGGGTTTCCTGCAGAATTTGCCATGTACTTAAACCTATTGTCGTGGGCTGCTCTTTGAGGAAGCCCCGAATTACATGTATCTGAGGCAGCAATTCCGCATTCTTTTCAGAACCCTGAACCACCAATATGACTACACATTTGACTGGACAATGTTAAAGCAGAAAGCAGCACCGCAGGCAGCCTCCTCAAGTGGGCAGGGTCAGCAGGCCCAAACCCCCACAGGTTTCTACGCATGAATCAAGGAACAGAAGAAGCAGTGCAGATGAT
>NW_005362427.1:0-3373 GCF_000412655.1 Myotis brandtii
CTTGGCCCATCCTCCACGCCCCCACCTGGCCCCTCCCCCATGGTCCTCCATCCCCTGCTTGCTGGCAGCCCTGCTCCTGCCACCGCCTGACAGCACCAGCTCCACGTGCACCTGCTGACAGCGCAGAACGATTAGGGCTGGCGCCAGCAGAGGGTACAAGCGGCTGCTGCTGCCCTGATCGCCCCTCAGGAGCAGGGGGAGGGGAGAAGCCCTCAGGGGCGATCAGGGCGGGCAGCCGCCACTTGCACCCATTGATGGCGCCAAGTGATCGGAAACTGGCACCAGGCACTGGCAGCAGGTGCGAGAGGGGCCAGTGCTGGCAGTAGGTGCAAGCTCCTGGTGGGACTGTGGTGCACAGGAGCAAAGAATTTTCAGAAAACACCAGAGGCTCGCCCCAATGACAGAGACCGGCGCCTCGCCTTGTTCTGGTGCCCCGCTCACCTGCTCAACCATCCTGCCGCAGCCGATGCCCACCATGTGTCGTGCTCTGCCACCTGCTGCTGATGCCCGACATGTTCCACACATGCCCCCGGTGGTCAGTGCACATCATAGCGACCAGTTGTTTGGTTGTTCGGTTGTTCTGCCGTTCAGTCTATTTGCATATTAGGGTTTTAGATAGATAGATAGATGATAGATAGATAGATAGATAACTTTCATTTTCCTAGGGAAAAAACTCCACATATTGAACAAGTATGTTGAAGGTGACTACTCTATACTAGGGACTGATATTTAGACATTATATATATATTTTTTTTTAAAAAAGGAAAATTAGTTTTTAATCTTGACAAATGTATCAGTTAAGAATTGCATTTAGCAAAGGGAGTGTGGTGACTTCTGAAGTCACCAGGGACTCAGGCTTCTTTAATCTTTTCCCTTCACTATTCTCAGTCCTCAAGGTCACACTCTAGCAAGACCACCCTTCTCCCCATTTAAGGAACTTTCCTCTCTGCCCCATACAGAAACTACAACTTACACCTCATTAGAGATAAATTAGAAATATGGCCACACTTAGCTCCAAGAAAACCTGAGAATCTTTTTATTAAAAAGAGGATACACATTGAGTAGGCAATAAAAAGTCTCTGAAATAACTAACAAAAACATAATTAAGACAATGTGATGAGTATGTTAGTGCTGGCTTTTCAAATTTCTTCTTGGTCTTTTAAAAAATATCTCAAATATTCTGTCTGTGTTTTTATCTTTACATACAGGTTGAAGATTTATTAGAATTTCTCCATTTTCATAGCAGGAAAATGCTACATGAATTTGAAGTATGTGTAAAACTTTACTTATTGATATTCAATTATCAAAATGTCTCTTTTAAAAAAATAACTTTTCCTTTTTTAGCCAGTTTCATGAACCTGACATATAACTTCTGAGATGTTCTCATTCCATGTTATTTTAAATATATAACTTCCAGTAATATGGATTAATCAAGCAGGCAAGAAATAATCAAGTAAAAGAGGAAACCTCATTGCCCAGTTGGTGTGGCTCAGTGGTTGAGCATAGACCTATGAACCAGAAGGTCATGGTTTGATTCCTGTTCAGGGCAAATGCCCAGGTTGCAGGCTTGATCCCAGTAGGGATCGTGCAGGAGTCAGTCAATCAAGGATTGATGTTTCTCTCATCATTAATGTTTCTACCTCTCTCTCTCCCTCTCCCTTCCTCTCTGAAATCAATAAAAATATATTTTTAAAAAAGATATAGTAATTACCATCACCCCACCAAGTCCCTCATGCTCCTGCCCAGTCATTCCTTTCCTTCCCTCATTCAGGGAACCACTATTCTGATTTCTTTTTAACTCTCACCTGAGGACATGCAGAGAGAGAGAGAGAGAGAGAGAGAGAGAGAAAGGGAAAGGGAAAGGGAAAGGGAGAGAGAAACAGTGATGTCAGAGAGAAACATTGATTGGTTACCTTCCATATGCTCTTGACCAGGAATCAAACCTGAGACCCAGGCATGTGCCCTAACTGGGAATTGAACCAGCAATCCTTCAGTGCAAGGGACCATGCTCAACCAACTGAGCCACTCAGCTGGGCACATGATTTTTTTCATCATGAAAAGAAAATAGGATTCTACCAAGTCTCCTATCTACCTACTCCAGGACTTCTGTGAGGATCAAATGAGATGAATTAAGGGAAAATGCTTCACAAACATTTCGTTAAACTGTAAAATGTTTCCACTTGGCTATAAAGCAAGTTGGGTTCCTAGGCCAAAGAAACTCCAAGGATTCTAGTCGCTAGGGAGAGAAAGCCAGGTGTTGCTACGTGACATCATTACCAGGTGCCCACAGCCACCGTTTCCAGCCTGGGTTGGGCTGTGGGCCGCATTTTTCGCCATGGGGTCTTGGCAGCATTGGCTGCAATTTGGTGGGGTGTCACTCTGGGGTGGTGGCAGGGCCTGTGTCCCACTTGGGGGAAGCCAAGTGTTGGTTTGTGGGAGCCAGGTCCATAGTGCGGTTTATTTTTAAATGGCCTATCGCTAGGAAGAGGAAGCTGGACATTGCTACATGACATCATTACCCAGAGCCCACAGCGACTGTTTCTGAGCTGAGCTGGGCTGTGGGCTGCATTTTGAGCCATGGGGTCTTGGCACTGTTGGCTGCTCTTTGGTAGGCTGTTGCTCCAGGGTGGTGGCAGGGCCTGTGTCCCGAGTGTTGGTTTGTTGGTGCCAGGTTCATGGTGCCATTTATTTTTAAATGGCCAGTGCACGTCATGGCAGCTCCTGTGTTGATTGTCTGCCCCCTGGTGGTCAGCGAGCATCATAGCTACTGGTCAGACACAGCCTTTTATATATATAGATATTGTCACTGCACTTAACTAAAAGAGAGTGAGTATTTAAGTTAAGTTTATGGAAAACAAGACCATAATGATTTAGAAATGAACACTAGCCTTGTGGGTGTTAAATTAATTAAACTAGGAGGCCATTAGACTGAGGTGGTTCTAAGACCATAGCAGCCCACTTCAGCAAACCAAAACGTAAGCCTGCAAATGCCTAAAGGTGAAGAAACCAAAACCCAATGACAGCTGATCACAAACAGCCTACTAGGCTTTCCAAATGAGTCAAATGCTTTGGCCAACCCAATGATTTCCTTGCTTTGCTCTGCTTCCTCTCTATAAAAGTCTTTCCTCTAGCTCCTGTCCTTGGACCACTCCTATCCACTTCCAGTTTGAAGCTGACTGATTTGAATCAATTTTTGCTCAAATAAACTCTTAAAATTTTTAATATGCTTTAGTTTACTTTTAACACAGGTAAAAATCAACTTCAATCATTCATATTAACTACAGCATGAGTTAATGTGACATTTTTTAGAAGAATGACTACAACCAAATATTTATTTTTTTTGAGAGATAGGGAGAGAGAGAAAAACAGCTAT
>NW_005362428.1:0-851 GCF_000412655.1 Myotis brandtii
TAACTAACTGACTAACTAAGTAAATAAATAAATACAGCAAGTGTCAGCCCTAGCTGGCTTACTCAGTGGATAGAGTGTAAGCCTGGGGACTGAAACGTCCTAGGTTCCATTCCAGTCAAGGGCACAGGTCCAGTTTGTTGTGGGTTCAGTCCCAGTAAGGGGGCATGCAGGAGGCAGCTGACCAGTGATACTCTCTTATCATTAATGTTTCTCTCTCTCTCTCTGTCTCTCTTTCTCTGTCTCCCTTCCTCTGAGAAATCAATAAAAATGTATTAAAACAAAAGGGTTAACCCTAGCTGGTTTCGCTCAGTGGATAGAGCATCAGCTTTTAGACTGAAGGGTCCCAGGTTCCATTCCGGGAAAGGGCATATGACAAGGTTGGGGGCTCGGTCCCTGCTGGGGGGCGTGCAGGAGGCAGCCAATCAATGATTCTCTCTCATCATTGATGTTTCTATCTCTCGCTCCCTCTCTCTCCCTTCTGAAATCAATAAAAATATATTTAAATAAATAAATAAAAATAAAGGGTTAGCGTTACCACTATCAGCCACTGTGCTTCTATTCTCATTGATCCTAGTAGCCTGTTCTCTAAAAAACTGGAAATTTTTGTTTTTAAAAACCACAGAATGCCCTGGCCAGTGTGGCTCAGTTGCTTGGAATATCTTCCTATGTGTCGAAGGGTAGAGGGTTCGATTCTCGGTAAGGGCACATATCAGAATGTGGCTTCCATATCCGGTTTGCATGTGTGCAGAAGGCAGCCAGCCGATGGATGTTTCTCCCCCACCTCTCTCTCTCTTTCTCCATTTCTCTTCCTCTCTATGTAAAAGGAATCTAATTATATAAACAGCTAGGGG
>NW_005362428.1:4161-5119 GCF_000412655.1 Myotis brandtii
GAGCGTCGGCCTGCGGACTGAAGGGTCCCAGGTTCGATTCCGGTCAAGGGCATTTGCCTGGGTTGCAGGCACATCCCCTGTAGGAGATGTGCAGCAGGCAGCTGATCGATGTTTCTGACTCTCTGTCAAAAATCAATAAAATATATTTTAATAATAAAAAAAAAAAGATGGTAGGCAGACAAGCAGTTAGGAGCCAGTGGTCCCGGATTGCGAGAGGGATGTCCGACTGGGCCTAACCCGGCAGGCGGATATCCCCAAGAGGTCCGGATTGGAGATTAGAGAGGGTGCAAGCCGGAACGAGGACACCGTCCCTGCCCCCCCCCCCCCCCCCCATTTCATGCAACTGGCCTCTAGAAATAAATAAATAAATAAGAATTTCAGGGTAGCCAAAAACAGAAGTGATCTAGAGACAAAGTAAATAACAAAACAACCTACCAAAGCTTCTGTATAACATTCAGAAAATGGAATTCTAAGGAGAAATTTTATAGAGATAATTGCCTACATTGTCATAAAAGATCTCAAAGAACCTAACATAGCACCTCAGGAAACTAGAAACACAATACGAAAGTAAACCCAAAGGTCTCAAAGGAAAAATATATAAAAATGTGCAAGCGTTTAGCTACACTAAAGCAAAAACAACCAACCAAAACCAAACAAAAACCAAGCCTCAAATAAGTTAAAAAATAAATGCAAGAGCCCTAACTGGTGGCTTGGCTCAGTTGATAGATTGTTGGCCTGGGGACTAAACAGACCCAGATTTGATTCCAGTCAAGGGCACATACCTTGGTTGTGGGCACATCCCCAGTAGGGGATGTGCAGGAGGCAGCTGATTGATTTTTCTTTCTCATCAACGTTTCTAACTTTCTATCCCTCCTCGTTCCTCTCTGTAAAAAATCAGTAAGATATACATTTTTAAAAAAGACATGAAAGTCCTAACGGTTTGGCTCAGTGGATAGAG
>NW_005362429.1:0-532 GCF_000412655.1 Myotis brandtii
ATTTACATAATACTAGAGGCCCTGTGCACGAATCCATACACAGGTGGAGTCCCTCAGAGTGGCCTGCGGGGATCGGGCCCTAGCTCGAGCCCCCAGCCTCACAGCCCCACAGCCCCACAGCCCCACCTGGCACCCTGCCATGGCCTGGCACCATCCCCAAACCTGCTCCACCATCCCACCTGTGGGGCAATTGATAGGGGTCAGGGCCCCCACCTGGTGCCCTCAGCGCCTGGGAGCCAGACGGTGGCCCCGCCCCCCACTGCCACCACTGGCCGCCATCTGCAGGATGATCAATGGGGTGATCGAGCCCCCGCTCGCACCCACCTTGGCCTGGCGCTGCCCGCTCACCTGCTCCACCATTCCACTGCAGTCCCGCTCTCAGAGCCCATCGGGGCCGGCAGCGCCTCCACTGAGCTGCCAGCCATGTTCCGCGCCACCCCCCGGTGGTCAGCGCACATCACAGTGAGCGGTCAAACTCCTGGTCAAACAATTTGTATATTAGGCTTTTGTTATATAGGATTCTCAAGATGAC
>NW_005362430.1:0-675 GCF_000412655.1 Myotis brandtii
ATAAATCTCAACAAATCATAAAATGATTGGAATCTATATATATAAAAAGGCTAAGCAACGGTCTGACTGGCAGCTATGAAGTGCAATGACCACCAGGGGGCAGATGCTCTGACTGGTAGCTATGACACACACTGACCACCAGGGGGCAGATGCTCAATGCAGGAGCTGCCAAGCTGCGGTGACTTGGCAGTGGTGGTTCTCCAGTGAAGCACCCTGGAACCAGAAAGGAGGGAGCCTGATTCCGGGGTGCGTCACCCAAGAACCGCCCTCTCACAATCCAGGACCCCTCAGGGGATGTTGGAGAGCCAGTTTTGGCCTGATCCACACAAGCCAAGCCAAGGGACTCCACCTGCTGGAAGGACCCCACTCACTCCGCAGATGCCCTTCCAGCCATGGTGTCACCCCAGATGGGTTGGCTCCAGGGCATGTCTGGCCTGTCTCTCCCAGTCTTACCCTGCCAGCCACCTTCTAATTAATTTCCTTTCAAGGTGCACAAATCCATGCACTAGGGCACTAGTTTTTTATAAAATGAGTTCTTACCACAATGTAATTACATTAGAATTGAGTGACAATAGCATATCCTAATTCCCACTTTTTAAAAAGACTACTCCACTGTAAAAAAGAGGAAAATTTTACCGTTTGGGACAGCATGGATGGACCTGGAGAGTATTGTGC
>NW_005362431.1:0-318 GCF_000412655.1 Myotis brandtii
TCACCACCTGCAACGGAAAATCCCACAACGGTCACCGTGGGCTCGTGTGTCCACACGCCTGGAGCAGACAGCGGGCCTGCCCCAAACGGGAGATGCCGGGGCCAGGAACCTACTCGGGACATCTGGAGATCGGAGCCCAAAGGGGCAGGAGTATTCACACAAGACGACACAGTGTGGCCTGATGTTAAAGACTGTGCCTTCCCTGACCGGTGTGGCTCAGTGGATAGAGCGTCGGCCTGCAGACTGGAGGGTCCCAGGTTCGATTCCGGTCAAGGGCATGTACCTGGGTTGCGGGCACATCCCCATTAGGAGGTGTGC
>NW_005362431.1:4702-5540 GCF_000412655.1 Myotis brandtii
AGATGGGAGGGAGAGCCTTCCCCGCCTGCGCCTGCGGGATGGGGCTGGGGATGTCCCCACCGTGGGGAAGCGCAGGGTCAGGCTGCCTTTGCCCATCTGGATCCTGAAAGCACCGGCCACTCACCCCCCCCCCTCCAGCAGATTAATTTCATTCACTGCCAGATGCCCCGATGGAGCCCGTTTGTGCCCCAGAATCCCTTGGGAGCTGCTTAATGACTGGTGACGGCTGTGCCCCACGCCAGGCCCATCAGAACAGAGTCTCTGAGGACTGAATCTGGGCCTCTTTTTAATTTTTTTTTAAAGCTTCCCAAGGTGACGCTCAGGCGGAGACCCGGTCCAGAACCCCGGCCTGAGTCTCTGGGCCTCCAGGTGGGGCCGGAGATGGGACCTCCCTCTGTGGAAGCCTGGACTTCTGCTCAAGGGCTCGCAGCCACTGCAGGTGGCCATTCCCGCTTTGGAGGGACCGGGATGCCCACGGGAAGCCTGGGCGTGAATCTGAGCACAGCACCTACTGCCATCCCATAATCCCTTCACCTACTCTACTTTTCTTTTTAAAAATACCTTCTATTGATTTCAGAGAAGAAGGAAGAGTTAGGAACACCAACGATGAGAGGGAATCATTGATCGGCTGCCCCCCAATGGGGACCAAGCCCACCACCTGGGCATCTGCCCCGACGGGGAATCGAACCTCGACCTCCTGGTTCACAGGTGGACGCTCAACCACTGAGCCACACTGGCCGGACCCTACTTTACTTTTCAAAATACTCACTGTCACCTGTTATAGGTTTGTTTATTTATTTATTGAAGCATATTTTTATTGATTTCAGAGAGGAAGGGA
>NW_005362432.1:0-791 GCF_000412655.1 Myotis brandtii
ACATCCCTCTGGCAGCCTGGGAGCCCTTGGGGAATGTAGGCCCGCTCCCCACAGGGAGTGGGCCTAAACCATTAGTCAGACATCCTTAGCGCTGTGACAGAGATGGGAGAGGCTCTGCCACTGCAACTGTGCTGGCCAGCCATGAGCTGGCTTCTGGCTGAGCGGCACTTCCCCTGTGGAAGTACAATGACCACCAGGGGCAGCTCCTGCATTGAGCGTCTGCCCCCTGGTGGTCAGTGTGCATCATAGCGACCGGTTGTTACCGGTCATTCCGCTGTAAGGTCAATTTGCATATTACCCTTTTATTATATAGGATGGCATTGGTAATGGTAGTAATATTGGTTCCAGAAGTATGAAATAAGATCTAGTTAAAGTTTTGGGGCAGAATTAAAATATAGAGGCTCTGGAGGTGCTATCTCCATTGATCATTATTTCTGATCAGTAGGGATCAGGGATAAGTTAGGGCAGCTGACTTAAGTGTTGTGTAATTGTTTGTTTTTAGACTAAATATTTGTTTTTTTCTTTCAGACTCGGGTCTTGATCCACCATCAGATATTGCATCAATTTGCTGGATTATAAATGGTTTTAAAAAGAGAGAATTAAATAGAAAATAATAGTGTACCGTATATGTAAGGGCAAGAAAATGCATGCAACTTTTGTTTCACTTACACAAACGTGAATGTGTATAATATATGCTGGTTTAGGAAGACCAGCTGGTCTTTGGTTTTGCGTATGACTGTCTATTTCCACTTGAATAGCTACCTCTACTCAAGGTAAACAGATAGAGGTCA
>NW_005362433.1:0-586 GCF_000412655.1 Myotis brandtii
GGGTTGCCGCCTGGCCTGCGCCCCGGCCCTCCTGCCCTCCTATCGCAGGGCACAGGCCCTCCTGCCCTCCTATCGCCATGGCAATCGCTCCACACAGGCCAGCTGGCAACCCCAACTGGCTCTCCGATGGCGATCACCAGCTGGGGGGTGGGGAAAGGCGGCCTTTGCCGACCCCCCAGCTCTTGCCTGCCGCCTGGGTTGCCCATCACCATTCTTCAGTCCTTCCCCTTTCGCCGCCCAGCATTGCGGTATGCAAATTAACCGCCATATTTGTTGGCGGTTAACTGCCATCTTGGCTGGCAGTTAATTTGCATATCGCCCTGATTAGCCAATGGGAAGGGTAGCGGTCGTACGGCTAATTACCATGTTTCTCTTTTATTAGATTAGATTAGGTCATCTCGATACCAAATGGGCTTAACCCCAACATGGCACCAACACCCAGGGACAGTGAATCAGAGGTTTTAAGGACTCTAGGCAGGCTTTTTCTGGGCGGAGAGTTCTCTGGGCTGGTTCTGATCCTAGAAAGTTACGGATGGGACGGATAATGGGCTTAGCAAGTGGAATGTGGTCTAAGCCAAAAGAAATG
>NW_005362434.1:0-789 GCF_000412655.1 Myotis brandtii
ACTTCCCTCTCAAGACTGCTTTCATTGTATCCCATAGATTGTTGTTTTCATTGTCATTTGTTTCCAGAATTCTTTCTATTTCTTCTTTGATCTCTTTGGTGCGGGAAGCCGGTCCATCCTTGCTGCTTGACACAGTCGCTGCAGGGAAGAAACATCTGCACAGCTTATGTTTCAAGGGACCTGGCGTATATGGCATACTGTTCTTAATATGTTTGCTCCCCTTCTTAGCGCTATGTTTAACCAAGGTCACCTCTCCGAGAAAGGTTGTTTCCCCAGGTAGGGATTTTTCCCTGAAGTTAGGGAGGGAATAAAACCCCTTAACTAAGTGCCAGGCGGGTAGTTAATCACTTTAACTACGAACAATCACGCTTAAGCTACATAATCTTTACTCCCTGGAATGGAGATAAGAAACGCCCTAACCTTTGAAATAGAATGGATAGGATTAAAATCAACTGGTATAAATATAGATGTAACAAGACAACAGGACAGAACCTGGCTGGAGAACCTAGGGAGAGAACATGGCTAAAGAACCTGGCTGGAGAACCTAGCGAGAGAACATGGCTAAAGAACCTGGATAGAACTTGGCTGGAGATCCTGGACAGAACCTGGCTGGAGAACCTGGCTAGAACCTGGCCACAGAACCTCCCTATGATGATCACCTGAACGCTGTCTCCATGTCATGTCATTCCTTCTTCGCCGACTCTGTCCACACCTTTGGGAACCCCTGGACCTGATGGGGTTAGACTCAAACACTTTGGTAATCCAATCATTGTTTAATAGCATGCTATT
>NW_005362435.1:0-1837 GCF_000412655.1 Myotis brandtii
TATGTAATTACTTAATCAATAAAAAAATTAAAAAAATTCTCATTCATGAATAGGCAATTAGACTGTTTCCATATCTTGACTGTTGTAAATAATATTGCAATTAACATTAGGATATATATTTCTTTTTGAGTTCGTATTTTCTTCAGAAAAATACCCAGAGATTAAATTGCTAGATCATATGGTAATTTTATTGTAATTTTTTAAGGGACCTTCAAAAGTTACTGTCTTGTTGCTATTTTAAAATACATATAGGTTCACAGGAAGTTGGAGAAACAATGCTGAGGTTCTGTGTACCCTTCACCCAGGTTCTTGGAAAGATGACACTTTTATGTAATGATAGTCATATACTTAAGCCAAGAAGTTGGGATTGGTACAATGTGTGTGTATAGTTCTGTGACATTTTATCACATGTGTAGATTCCTGTAACTGCCACTGCAATCAAGATACATGAAGACTCAATCACCACAAAGATCTCCTCCATGTTACCCAACACCCCTAACCCTAGCTGGTCTAAAACTAGGTATTTTTCATTCTTTAACAATACTCAATACAGTATTAGATTCATACTTATTGATACAAGAAAATACTCCTGATATATTTTATAAATAAGAAAAACATACCCCCTCTCACATTTCCTGTAGTCTGTGTGATGGAATTATATTAATTTCTCTGTTTACACTTTTTACACGTTATTTTATCTGTGTGTCCATGTCTATTAGTTGTCCAGAGCTCCTATAACAACATAAAACAGACTGGACAACTTAAACAATAGATATTTATTTTCTCACAGTTCTGGAGGCTAAATGTACAAGGTGTAGGTGATGGCAGGATCTCTGGTGTCTCTTTTTCTCCTTTAAGAACATCGATACTATGGGATCAGGACCTCTTTTACCTTTACTCCTAAAAGACCATATCTCCATATATGATATGGTCACAGAGGGTTAGGGTTTCAACATATAAATTTTATGAGGGCACAATTCATTCTAAAATACCATATGCTATTTAACATTGATAAAAATTAAGGAAAGGGTAAATTTTACAAAAAAAGTATTGATTTCCATTTAATTCCTGAAGAATATTTTTTCTGGATATAGAATTCTGGGTGGATAACATTTTTCTTTCAAAACTTGAATAATGTTGTGCTACTGGTAGCCATAATTTATGATGAGAAATTAGCTGCTATTTGAATTGTTTTCCCTTTATGGATGAGTATCATTATTTATTTAATCCCTTTGTGCTTTCAAGATTTTTGTTTTGTTTTTAGTTTTCAGAAATTTGATTTTGATGTACCTTGGCCTAGATTGCTTTGAGTTTATGCTGTGTGAAGTTTCCTCAGCTTTTTTGAATGTATATGTTTTTGTCAAAGTTGAGAAATTTTTATCCATTTTTTCTCTGAATGATTTTTCAGTTCCATGTTCTCTATTTCCCTGTAGAATTCAATAACTGAAATATTAAATTTTGTTATAGTCCCACAATCTCTCTTCACATTTTTGTAATGTATTTTTTGTCTCTTGTACATATTGGGTAAGTTATATGGTTCTGTCTTTAAGTTCATTGATTAACCCCTTTTGTCTTCATTTTGCTATTAAGCCCATCCATTAGAGTTCTTTTTAAAATCTTATTTTGATTGTTCAATTACAGTGGCATACATATTACATTATTTTCAGGTGTACACCCCAGTGATTACACATTATATAACTTACTAAATAATGATCCCAATAAATCTCACACCCATATGACACCATACATCGTTGTCAATATATTTTTGACTATAGTCCCTATGCTGTTCTTTGCATCCCTATGAATATTCTGTAACTACCAATTTGTACTTCTAAAT
>NW_005362435.1:1993-3663 GCF_000412655.1 Myotis brandtii
TAATTGACCATACCTTCGCTACGCCTCCCATCGGCTAATCAGCATGATATGCAAATTAACCGCCAACAAAGATGATGGCTAATTTGCATATATCAGCTGGGAGCGAAGACTGAAGACACCGTAGAAGGAAGCCAAGCAACGGAGCCAAGGTAGCAGAGATAGGCAGGAGAGAAGCGGCAGAGAAGGGCAGGGTAGCAGGCAGAGACGGACGGGTTAGAAGCGCAGAGAAGGGTGAACTAGGAGTGGAAGACGGGCGTGAAGCCCTATTCTTGCAGGAATCTTCCTGCATATATATATATGTATATGTAAATATACATATACATATATATAAAACATATAAAAATATACATAAAAATATATATGTAAATGTATATTTTTGTTTTTGCTGAGATTTTCTATTTTTTCATTTGTTTCAAAAAGTTTGTTTGCTATTTCTCATTGAAACATTTTTTTATGATGGCAGCTTTAAAATACTTGTCAAATAATTCTAATTTGTGTCATCTAAAGTTGATATGTCCTTGGTTCTTGATATCATAATGATTTTTTAAAGTTGTATATGGATATTTAAGGCATTATGTTTTAAATCTATGGATTTTAATTAAATCTTGTTTTGGAAGGCTACTCTGACATCATGGCAAGGGGGAAAGGGGCTGTCTTCTGGTTTATGGAACTGAGGGTGAAATCCAGATTCCCCATCTGAGTCCACTGACACTCCAGAGGGGAGGGATACCTTGTTAGTGCTGGGTGGAGTTGGAAGCTCTCCCTCACAATCTTGCTGACACCACCCTTTCTTGGGGTTATAAGGAGGCCTTTTAAAATGCTCCCCACATGGCCTCTACTGACATGACTGAGAGGAGCTCCTTACTATTGGGTGTGATGAAAGTCCCAGTTGCTTCTCTGCTAAAAGCCCATTGGGGTAGGGGGGAGTGTTTCATTACGGGTGGGTTAGGTTAGAGGTCTGGACTTCTCACTTGACCTTTGCTGATGAGGATGAGGGTTTGGCCACTTTTTCTCTGTGGTGTTTGGTTGGAGTAGGGCAGTGACTATTTTATATTTTGCTAAGCTTCCCCTTTCTTCTTTGGTGAGGGAAGGAAGATACAATCTAGCTGCCCCTTCCAGACTGAAATCTGATTACTAATGGACTGGCCTAGCTCAGAGCTGTCCCATGGAAAAGAACCCATAACTATGTTGCCAGGGAGGACAGACACTGAAGATGCCAGCAGTCAAAGACTTGAATGCTGTGCACTAGGTCCAGGATAAGTGGTACACCCTGTTCATGGCAGAGTTTTAGATCACCATGGACAGGAGTATCTTTGAACACCAGTCTCGCTTGATGATGTCTCATGTCTGTGCTAACATTAATAGTAAACTGAGCAAATATCCTTCCCATTACAACTGTAATACAAATAAAATTGAGAGTACTATCACCATAAACTTTTATTTTGGCCCAGTTTTTCAATTATTTACTGTATGAGTTTTGCTTTAGTCTTGCCTAGGATATTATCCTTCATTTTTCTAAAGTTTTAACGAATATAAACTATCATTGAATGTAAACTTTAATTGACAAATAAAAAAAGAAAAAAGAGAAAAAAGATGAAAAGTAATAGTGTTACCATAGGAAGCTAGATATTAATAAAGGAAAGGAGCAAAGAGAATCAGACCTTATTATT
>NW_005362435.1:7315-8981 GCF_000412655.1 Myotis brandtii
GGTCATGTCTTTTTATCCATTCAGCCACTCGATGTCTTTTGACTGGAGCATTTATTCCATTTACATTTAAAGTTATTATTGAAAGGTTCATGCTTGGATTCATTTGTATTTTAGTGCCTGTGTTCTTTCTTACCTTTATACTTCTTTTTTTTACAGCATTCCTTTTAGCATTTCTTGCATTGCTGCCTTGGTCGTGATAAACTACCTTAGCCTTTTTTTGTCTGCAAAGCTCCTGATTTCCCCTTCAATTTTGAGTTATAGTCTTTCTGGATATAGTATTCTTGGATTCAGTCCTTTGCTTTGCAACACTTTGTATACCTCCTTCCATTCCCTTTTAGCTTGATGTGTTTCTGTTGAGAAATCATTTGATAATCTGATGGGGGATCCCTTGTAGGTAACTCTAGCCCTATTATGTGTATGTTACTTTGTTTCATGTTGTCCCAGAGCTCCCTTAGGCTCTCCTCCTGCTTTTTAATTTTTTTCTCCAGTTGCTGTTCAGATTAAGCTTGTTTCTCTGCCTTATCTTCTGACTCACTAATTCAGTCCTCTGCTTCTTCTAGTCTGCTGTTGAAATTTTCCATGGTGCGTTTGATTGTAGCCATATCACTTTTCATTTCTTCCCGATTCTTGCATAGGTTGTTAATTTTCTCACCCATCTGGTGAATGAATTGTACAACCATTATTCTGAATTCTTTTTCTGTCATGTTGCATGTTTCAACTTCATTAATTTCCTTTCTTGGCGACTCCTCATTGTCTTTCCTCTGGGTGTTGTGTAGTCTCTTCATTCTGATTTTCTCCCGATGGTTCAAACGTCGAGTTGTGTGGGCCTGAGCCGTGTGCTGTGGGAGCCTCACACCACCCTATTGTCACTGAAGAGCTCTGACACTAAGACGTGTAGTTGTTGTGGGTTGGTGGGAACCAGGCTCGCTCAGAGTTAGTGTTGCCAGCGCTCAATGTGGCCTCATGCATGCCCTTAGAATCAGGGACCCTGCCTGCACCATGCTGAAACACAGACCCCCCCTGGAGCGTGTTGAAAATCAGCGCCCCCTAGCGTGGGCCAGGAGTCAGAGTTTCCCAAGAATCCAGTATCAGAGTCTCTGTTGCTTTGCGAGACCTCGCATTGAGAATCAGGTTCCCTGTGTGCCCTTGCACCAAGAATTGGAGTCACTGGCTCTTAATATGAATGCACAGGGAATCAGGGATCTCAGGCGCAGGTGATAAAAAACACAATCAAGTCACTGGTGCTTGGTACTGCCTCCTGCTCAGAGAATCGGGGTCCCTGGGCCCACGGGACAAATTCCCGGTGTTCGCACGATTGTTCCCAGCCCAGGGCTCCTGAAGCCGGCAGTGCGCACAGGATCAGTTCCCCATGTTCGCGTGTTTGCTCCAAGCCCAGGACTCCTGAACCTGGCACTACGTGGGACCAGTTCCAAGGTGCTTGTGCACTTCCAGACTTAAGTTCCTGTAGCAGCACTGAGGCCTGGGCATGGGGTGGGTCTATCAGTTACTATGTCGCTGCCCAGGAGCCTGTGGGGCGGGGGTTGGGCTCTGTTACTCACAGATCTGCCGCAGGGATTTCTGAACTTTTGGTGTCTGCAGGTCTGTAGCTGTGGTCACAGGTCTCTGTCCCCAGTGGCTGCAGGGTCCCGGTATGCGTCTGAGATCA
>NW_005362435.1:9173-21253 GCF_000412655.1 Myotis brandtii
TGGTTTAGCAGCCCCTTAGAAGACCTGCAGAATCTAACTGTCCCTAGCTCATATACACACACACCACACACGTCCACACACTCCTTTATCACTTCCTTGCCCTCTCACACTCTTTCCCTCCCTACCTTCCTGCTGGTCGCCATTTTCCCAAAAATCAGGTCATGATTTTTTAGTTATACTTTATAGTATTGTTCCTGAGAACTTTTTTGCATTTCTCGTATGAATGTTTCCAGTTATTGCTGAAGTTTTGTTTTAAAAATTTAAATGGGTTTCTTATTGTATTTTTTAAATTAAATTTATTGGGGTGACATTGGTTAATAAATTTCAAGTGTTTATTTTTATGATACATGATCTGTATATTGCATTGTGTGCCCACCACCCACACTTAAATCATCTTCTGTCACCATATGTTTGGTTCCCTTTACAACTTTTACTATCCCCTGACATCCTTCCCTCTGGTAACCACCATACTGTTGTCTGTGAATCATGGTTTCATATCCCACATATGAGTAAAAGCATATGGTTCTTAGTTTCCTGACTGAATTATGTCACTTATTATAATGTTCTCATGTTGTCACAATGGCAGTATTTCATATTTTCTTATGGCTGAGTAGTATTCCATAGTATATATGTACTATATATTCTTTATCTAATCCTCTATTGAAGGACACTTGGTTGTCTCCATGTCTTGACCACTGTGAATAAAGCTGCAATGGACATAGGGGTGCAGATATCTTTGTGAATAAACATTTTTGAGTTTTGCAGGTGGACATCTGGAAAAGGATTGTTCATGCAATCTCCATCAAAATCCCAATGTAATAATAATAATAATAATAATAATAATAATAATAACAATAAAATAGAACAAAAAATCATCAGATTTTTATATAACAACAAAGACCCTGAACAGCCAAAGCAATCCTAAGAAAAAAGAATGAAGCAGGAGGTTTCACACTACCTGACTTCAAAATATATTACAGAGCTACTATAATCAAAACAGCATGGATATTGGCACAAGACCCACAGACCAATGGAACAGAATTGAGAGCCCAGAAATAAAACCACAGGTATATGGGCAAATATTTTTTGACAAAGGAGTCAAAAACACACAATGGAGAAAAGAAAGCTTCTTCAATAAATGGTGCTGGGAGTATTAGAAAGCCATATGCAACAAAATGAAAATGAGTTACAGTTTGTCCCCTTGGATTTTAACACGATTTCCTTTGATAAAAAACCATTGCATTGTTTTATAATTTTTTAAATAAGATTTTTTTATTGAGTACAACACTGATTAATAACATTATATAATTTTTGGTGTACAACATTAAAATTTAACATCTGTACACATTATAGCATGCTTACCACCAAAGTTCTAGTTTTCATTCATCACCATACAATTGACTTCCCTTACACATTTTGTCCTCCCCCCTCCCTTCATCTCTGGTAACCACCAATCTGTTTTCTGTATCTATGAGTTTGTTTTTGTTTGAAAACTATTGCATTTTGGATGTTGATCTTCGTATAGGCATGTTACAGACCTCTCAATATTTTCTGGAGAACTCTTAAGTTTTCTTGGTAGACAATTTACAAATAATAACTGCTTTGTATCTTTCTTTCAAGTACTTGTATCTCTTTTTCCATCTTTTTCATTGCATTGGGTTGATATGGGAGGTGGAATAATGAATTGTGAGACAATTCAGGTATCAATTTAAGAGTTTTTTGAAATAAATATATATTTAAAAAAATACAGTTTGATTGATTTCAGAGAGGAAAGGAGAGGGAGAAAGAGATAGAAACATCAATGATGAGAATCATTGATCAGCTGCCTCCTACATGCCCCCTACTGGGGACTGAGCCTGCAACCTGGGCTTGTCCCCTTACTGGGAATCACACTGTGACCTCTTGGTTCCTGGGTCGATACTCAACCCCTGAGCCACACCGTCTGGGCTGTAATGAATATTGAACATGGGGACCATAAGATTGCCCCAAAGTAAGTCCTGCTTCATAACCAAAGGTAAATGCCCAATGGTTACTGGATAAGAATCTGAAACTTAACTAAAACACCAGATGTTTTGTATGCAGAAGAAATTTCAAGAAGCATTGTGGCTGAAACCGGTTTGGCTCAGTGGATAGAGCATTGGCCTGCAGACTGAAAGGTCCCAGGTTCGATTCCAGCCAAGGGCATGTACCTTGGTTGTGGGCACATCCCCAGTAGGAGATGTGCAGGAGGCAGCTGATCGATGTTTCTCTCTCATCGATGTTTCTAACTCTCTATCTCTCTCCCTTCCTCTCTGTAAAAAATCAATAAAATATATTAAAAAAAATATGAAATCTAGCCATCATTTAAAAAAAAAAAGACTTCATTTAAAAAAAAAAGACTTCACTTAAAAAAAAAAGAAGCATTGTGGGCATGACAGCACAAGAATTAGCGTTGGAATATACTATGTTTTAGACTTTTCTTTTTAGCAACTATCTTCTTGCCTTTATTTGAATAGGGCACATTATTAAAATAATTTTTAAAAATTTGTTTTATATAGATGTAAAACATGAATACCATCTTGTAAAAAAATACTGCAAACACAAGAGATACCTGAATGATCTTTATGTGAATACAACCTCCCTTAAAAAGGCATTTCCTACCATCACAAATTATCGTTTGCTCTTATAGACATAGAATCTATGTTTTCATTATAATAGTTAAATAAGAATATATCCTCGGAAACATTTAAATGTTAAAAATTTATTCTTTTAGAATTAATTAATATTGCACTAAAAGCACCCAAGTTTACCTCATTTTATATTGTACATGGCCATTTTTCTATGTCAACATAGATAAAATTCATTCAATCTTTGTGTCTGTGAGCCAGCATTCCTTAAATTTGAAATAACTATTTATTTTGCCATGTCTTACTAATACTTCATTTGAGTGGTTTGTGTTTATCCCTGTTTCAATGTTGCAGTGAACATACGGAGGTCAGTCTTCAACTTGAGCATCCTACTTTAGAGGCTTTTAAGAGTAGGGGCAACTTTTTGTGGCCTGGTAGATAAAAAAGACCCTACATGGCATTCACTCCCTGCTGCTGATTCTTGGATGTTGGTGTCCTCTGAATCTGGAACCAGAAGTTTATGACTGAGAAGCGTGGGAACCAGTCATAGGCTCCCTGTATCTTGAAATCCCAGATAGTGGATCTGTACTGAGAGAAATTGAATTTATGGTATCTGGTGTCCAGGAATCAGGGAACAGGATTAGTAAGTTCAAGGCTTAGTCATTTGGGATACTGAGAAATCAGAAAATGGAAGTTCCATGAGTGGTAGATGCACTAGTAAGAAGTTGGAAGAATGTAGAGCTTGGGAAGGAATTGGAGAGTCAGAGAATGGGGAAGACTATTCTAATTATTCTAATATTTTGTTAGCCTTATCATTGAATTTTAGGATTTCTTTGTGTGATGCAGATATGAATCTCTTATTAACAAGCAAATATTTTATTTTGTTTTCAGACAAAATTTTTAAAAATTAAATTTATTGAGGTGACATTGGTGAATAAGATTATATAGGTTTTGAGCATATACTTTGATGATATGTGATCTGAATTTTGCATTGTGTGCCTACTACCCAACGTCAAATCATCTTCCATCACTTCAGACTTTTAAAAATGGTGTCTTACCATCTAGATACTTTTATTTAAGTAGTGAATCTTATAAGTTTTTTTCCCTGTGCCTTTGGATTTTGATTAACAGGATGTTGTTAATGAAATTTTAAATTGTGGCTTCTATTTTTTTTTGAAATTTACCATATGTTCATAGTATTGTCCACTTTTCCCAGTAAAACAAGGTTTTCTTAACTTTGAGGGTAACAGAAGAGAACATGAATTTCCAGTTAAAATTTATTTTTTCTTTATGTCTTATATGTTGCTATAGAAACTTTCCTATTTTGATTAGTAAAAAGGAAGATACCTATTTTTAGCACATGCATAATGTAAGGGAGTTTAGAACAGAGTTTCTCAAGCTCAGCATTATTAACAGTTGTAGGCTGTATAAATTCTTTGGGGCTGTTCTGTGCACTGTGCAATATCGAGCAGAATTCCTTACCTTCATTCACTACATGCCAGTTGGAACCCATCATCTGTATAACCAAAGATGTCTCCACAAATTGCCAAATGTTCCTAGGGACAAAATTATCCCCTAGGTGAGAACTGCTCTATAGCTTTTTACATATTAATTATAGTTATTTAAGATTTGGTGTCTGTTAGTTTATTTCTAAGTCTGGTTCTGTTAATTTCTTCATGTATTGCTTTTTCTTGCTTTTTCTTTTATAATTTTTGGTTGAATGCTGGACAATGTGTGTATCACAGTAGACACTGAAGTATATCCTATCTAATAAAATACAAAAGGGTAATTAACCGTACCTCCACTATGCTTCCCACTGGCTAATTAGGGCAATATGCAAATTAACTGTCAACAAAGATGGTGGTTAATTTGCATACGTAGGCAAAATGATGGGAGGTGAAATGGGAAGGACGGTGATGGGAAACCCAGGCAGCAGGCAAGAGCGGGGAGGCAGGGGAGAAGTTAGGCTGGCAGGGGCGTGTTTAGGGGGTGATCAGGCTGGCAGGCAGAAGAAATTAGGGGCCATCAGGCAGGCAGGTAAGCGAGCAGTTGGGAGTCAGCAGTCCCAGATTGTGAGAGGGATGTCTGACTGCCCTTTTAGTCCCACAGGTATCAGGCCTAAATAGGCAGTCGGACATCCCTCGAGGGGTCCCAGATTGGAGAGTGTGTAGACTGGGCCGAGGGACATCCCCCTCCCCAGTGCAGGAATTTCGTGCACCCGGCCTCTAGTGATACAATAAACACTCATATTTTCTCCATCTAGATTCGTGGGTTGCGACCCCTTTGGGGGTCGAATGACCCTTTCACAGGGGTCGCTGAAGACCATCGGAAAACACATATATAATTACATATTGTTTTTGTGATTAATCACTATGCTTTAATTATGTTCACTTTGTATCAATGAAATTGGGGGTTACCACAACATGAGGAACTGTATTAAAGGGTTGCAGCATTAGGAAGGTTGTGAACCACTGATCTAGATTACATAATTATCAACATATTGCCACATTAAAACTTTTCTCAATTTATATACATGTGTATATTTTCTTGCTAAAACATTTACACTCATTGGGTGACATCATGACACTTAATAATTCTTTAACAAATATTGGAACATTTAAATAATATTCTCATGTAACCACAATAATATTATTATATGCAAGAAAATTAACAACAATTTAATAATTTCTAATGTCTAATACATATTAAAATTATTTCAATGGCCTCCAAAATATAATTTATAACTATACTAGAAGCCTGGTGCACAAAAATTTGTGCACCTGCATGGGGGGGTGTCTCAGCCCAACCTATGCCCTCTCACAGTCTGGGACCCTTCGAGAGATAACCACCTGCTGGCTTAGGCCCTCTCCCCTGGTGGCTGATGGCACGCCCGATCCCACAGTTCCTGCCCCGTCTCCCTGTGCGCCCTCCCCGCCCGCCCCGCCCCACACATGGCAAGCCTGGATCCTGAGCTGGGGTGGGTGGTGGCTCAGGATCGTGCTGCCGCCTGCCCTGGGCTGCACACAGCAGGCCCGGATCCCGTGCTGGGGCAGGCGGTGGCTGGGGATTGTGCTGCCACTGCACAGGGTGGCGCAGTGGGATCTGGCTGCAGTATGCAAATTTAATGGCCATCTTTGTTGTGTTAATTTGCATACTCTTCTGATTGGCTGGTGATCGTAGTGAAGGTACAGTCAATTAGCATCTTTGTCTTTTATTCGTGTAGATATCTGAACCAGAGTCTCACCGAAATTGACATTGAATTTGATTTTATATTGTTTTTGTCTCTTTTAATCTAGATCAGCCTCTGGCTACTTTTAAAAATTAAATTTGTTGGGGTGACATTAATTAATATAATTATATAGGTTTTAAGTGTACATTTGTATGATACCTCATCTGTATATTGCATGTTTAAAATGATAATAACTTCGAAGAGTCTAGGCCAATTGGTTGGTTAAATGCTCTATGCTTTTAGTGGCCATATGGGATATTGAAAAAAAAATCATGATTTATTTATTTATCGGTTGATATTTTAGGTATCACTATAAACTCATGGATTTTTATTTAGTAAGTTGTAATCATTTACAGTCATTTTCCTCGCTGTTCAATTGATACAGATTTGGGCAGGAGGGGCCCACAGGGAATTTCTTTTAGGTGTAACTGCTCTAGATTTAGATGTTGCCTAGATCACATTCTGAGGATGAAATGATATGGTTTGCATAAATACATGTTACAAAATGTGCAGTAGCAATATACACCGTTTACCACAGACTACATTATAAAATCCAAAGACGTAGATATTCTAATCATAGAGTTCTGATTTTACTCTAACTGAGGAAACTTTTTTTTTTCATTTAAGCTCTGTGTAATTAGGAATCAGATCTGTTGTGATCTGAATGCAGCACACGGTGACTAATAAAAATATAATTTTTGAGTGAATAAATTGGTAAGACTTTAGAAATAAAGAGTAAGGAAATTGAGACATGTAGGTTGGGAGACTAATTGACCTAGTTGCCTGTAGCTGAAGTGCTTCTTGGGATGCAGGACTTTTAGCATTAAAAACAGGAAACCCTTGGGAAACTGGAATTCGTTGTTTACCCTATTTGCAGGTATTTGAACATTACTTTCCTCTCGGATGCTATTTTAAGAAAGCCATTTGAGTTTTCCTTACTAAATATCTTCAACTTGAGGAACATCTTTGTGGAAAAGTGGTTGAAACAGAGGGCTTACTCCAAGGCAACTGAGGCATTGGGTCAATTTTGTGAATATTCTGGGAGTGAGCTGAGCATGCTGTGGGACCAGAAAACCCCAAATCTCCAGCAGCTGAATGTCAAACATTTTCTGTATACTCTCTCCCACAATGGTCCATGAAGAATTACTTGAAACAACACAAAAAAGTATTTTCTAGACTTTTTGCCCAAAGAATGACAGTTCATATTTTTTTCTCATTTTCCAGGAGTCAAGATCTTCTACTTTAGCTGTTCATTATAATTCTTCCTAAAAGGGAAAGTATACAAATGGTACTGTGTTAAAAAGTGTAACACTTGTACACTGAAAATTATAAAACATTGTCAAAAGAAGTATAAAAAAAAAACACCCTGAAAAAATGGAAAAACAACTCATGTTCATAAATCAGAAGGCTCAATATAGTTAGGATGGCAATCTGCTCCCCCGAACCCCCCGCCAAATTGATCTACAAATTCAACACAAGCCTAATTAATACCTCAGTTAAATATTTTCCAGAAATTGACAAGCTCTTTTTAAAATTCATGTGTGACTTCAAGGGTCACAGACTAGCTGAAACAATCTTAAAAAAACAAGAACAAATTTGTAGAGTCAATTTGCCAATTTCAAATTTGATTCAAAACTACAGTAATCAAGATAGATGATGGAAGAGAATCAAGGGTCCAGAAGCAAACCCTTATATTTTGGTGAATTAATTTTGACAAGATGTCAAGGCAATTCATTGGAGGAAAAAATAATCTTTTCAATAAATGGTGATGGGAAAACTGAATGTCCACATGTAAAAGAGTGTGCACCTAACATCATATTAAAAACCTCACACCATTTAAAAAATTCAAAATAAATTGTATGCCTAAATGTAATAACTAAACCTATAAAAGTCTTGAAAGAAAACAAATGTGTAAATCTTCTGACCTTGTGTTAAGCAATTTTCTTTTAGATATGACACTCAAAGTATAAGTGAATTAAAAAATAGATAAATTTGACTTCATCAAAATGTACAATTTTTGTGTGTCAATGGACACTATCAAGAGACTAAAAGCCAAATGGGAGATAATAATTGAGAATCATGTATTTGGCAAGGGACTTGTATTCAGACATATATAGCATTCTTACAACTTACCAATGAAAGACAAATGACTCAATAAAATATTGACAAAGGATTTGACTAGATATTTCCACAAAGAAGATAAGCAAATAAATAATAACCACATGTGTGGGGTATTAGAAGGTAGTTAAGTGCAAGGGTCCAGATGAGCATAGAAATGCAGTGAGTAAAAGTAGCATTTCCTGCTATATACCTGAGTTGTCTAGTGAAAGGCCTGAAAGCTCAATAGGATCAGTTGGTGAAGTGCTCTGGGAGCAATGCATGACCTTACCACACTGTGTTTAGGGGCGTCTGACATGGCTCTGCTGGAGTGTGTGTACTTCTCAGAGTCAGCTGTGGTTTTCCTGACCCCCTTCCACCATTTCCTGTATTGCTCCCGGACCTGCAGAGGCAAAGCATGCTCTGAGTCAGCTCACTGAGAGGAGTGAGAGTGGAAAGAGTCCTGGGTGGGAGGTGAACAGTGGTACCTGCTGGTTGAGGAGACAGTACACCAGGAAGATGAAGACACCCTGCAGGCTGTTGATGATGGTGAAGAGATAGGACATGGTGAGAGCAGCTGGACCCACCTGCACGATTCCCAGACACCACGTGCAGCCCAAGATGATGAAGTGAGCCATCACTTTAAATGTCAGCATCCTTGGTAGGAGGAGAAGAGAGGCCCATGGGGCCCCCAGAACAACAGAGTTAAGGTCATTCTGATTCCCACTCCATGGATGCATATGATTGAGTTGTGATCAACTTTGATCTTCACTCTTAATGACTCCCTAAAAAATGCTATTGGGGATTAAGGAAGGCAATTTGACTTGGACTGAGGGTGGTAGTGACACTCCAAAATGTGGATTTCAAAAAGATCATGACGTATCATGAATGTCCCTAATTCAATCAACTGAGATTACTGAGGACTCTGTGCTGAATCCTGGGCAACAGAAATAACAAAGACAAAATTTCTGTTTTCACAGACTTGACAGCCTCATGGAAAGACTAAAACCAATGCTTACTTTTGTTACCTGTGAGGTACCTCTGCCCGGGTCCCATCCAGTAGTGTTCCTATCTTTTCACTTTCCATGAATTGACCCCAAGCATGGTTTGGCCAGAATAGAGACCATACATTCTGTGCAAAGTTTAGGAAAGCAAAGGGCATCCCTAGCCTTTTGTAAGGTATGATATGTGGATAAAGTACCTGATTTTATCAGGTGTAGGAGTGGAGAGGCCAGAGCATCCACAAAGGTGTGGGCATGAATGTGCATGCTGGGTTCTGGGAACAGTTATGTGATTTCCTAAGTGTTCTATAAAGATGTAAACATTCTTTGGAAAATGGAAGTGATTCATGTTTAATAGAACAAAGTCAATTTTCTCCATAGCTGAGATAATTTCATGCTGGAGTTGTGGAGAAATAAAATAAAATATTTTTGACTTGGCTTTCAGCAGCAAACCACACTACCTGAGCTGGTTTCCAGAGAGGGTGGCTGCACCTCTCTCCTGACCCCTCAGAATTCCCGTGAAAGGACATCAGGAGCTTGGAACCATAGGGTATTGCTCCTGGACCATGCTTTGTATGGGGCGGTGTGCACCTCTGACCCCTCTCACCTCGTGTTCTGGAGGGTGGACACATCCCTGTTGAGTGAGGAGAGCTTGGTTTTCAGAATCCGGAACAAAAGCCAAGTTAATCTGTGGAAACCCCACAAGACATAGTGAATATATTCCATCTGTACCCCTTCCTCCTGGCTCATCCAACACCTAACTCAGCAGGTAAGACACGTTCATATTTCATAGCAGTCATAGAAAAAGGGACCAAACATCTAGTAACACAGGCTTATGCTTGTGCTGTAACTGGGGTGATCAACTTGTCCCAGTTTTCATGGCAATCTCCACATTTTAGCACTGAAAGTGTGAATTCTCAGGAAATCCCTTTATTCTGGTTTTAAAAGAGAAATTTTGCCTCTTGTAAGCCTCCTCAGTCCTGGGCAAACTTTAAGGATTTCTCATCTTGCCTGTAACCCTCCTTATACACCCGCTCTTCGATAGACCCTCAGCTGGGCCAAGTCCATGCTCTCATGTCATCCTTTACTCATAGAGAAGATGGTGCAGACGGGGCCAAGGTAGGTCCATATAAATCCCTCTTGTGTGCTGAGCCAGCATCTAGAAGAGAGATGGAAAGAGACTGAAGAATCTATTTGCCTTTGTGGATAAAGACTTGGTAGACATATCCTTCACCACCCATAGTTTCTTCTTCCTCCTATTGCTAATATTGTTTCTTTTTGATAAGAACTTTTAAGCTTAGATCTATCCTCTTACTAAATTTTAAGTATACAATACAATATTGTTAATTATGCCCTATACTCTAATAGATCTTATCTTATTACTCTTTCATAACTGAAACTTTGTGTATGCCCTTGATGGTGGTGCTCATCCTGGTTCTATACTTAAGTTCAAACTCATCAGGTTACATACCTTAACTATGTAGAGCATTGTATAAATCAATCATACCATAATAATGTTTTTGAAAAGATAAATTTATTTTAAAATGTCTGTCAGGTATGGTGGCAGAAGAAAATATACATTTTTAATGAAAAGATAAATATCAATAAGTAAATTAAGTTATGGTTTATTGGACAAATATTGTGTCTCCTCTGTATCAGGACCTCTGCTTGACCTGAGACCCAACTGCAATGGAGGTAGTCTGGTCTCAGTCCTCAGGGAAGGTCACTAATTAGACCAGGGGTCCTCAAACTTTTTAAACAGGGGGCCAGTTCACTGTCCCGCAGACCATTGGAGGGCCAGACTATAGTTAAAAAAAACACTATGAACAAATTCCTATGCACATTGCACATATCTTATTTTGAAGTAAAAAAACAAAATGGGAACCAATACAATATTTGTATTTGCATGTGGTCCGCGGACTGTAGTTTGAGGACCCCTGAGTTAGAGAATAGAAACAATCAAGATGATGAGTTTTAAGGTCAAGTGTGAGGAGCTATGAGAACACATAGTAGACAGCTTGCCTAGTCGGTGGTATAGGAGATTCAGGTAGTTGGGAAGGGTTCCCTGAGGGAAGTGATTGTGTTCATTCTGAGATATGAATGGATGAGCAGGCATATAGAAGGTGAAAAAATTGGGGACATGCAAGATGATAGTAAAAAAAGATGATGACAGTAACCTGATAATAATACTAAGGTAGGGTTCATGTGCATTACATAATTTATTCCTCATGACAACACTGAGACTCAAGTGACCACAGGTTGGCATCTAATGCTTAAGGAAACAGTACATCAAGGCCACACTGATAGAAATGATAGAACTGGAAATGACCCCATGTGAGATACTTGTGAATGAGTTGGGAGGTGTGAGTACCATGAAATTAGCTGGACCCACCAGAAGACTCAAAGCCAACACTACTAAGACAATGATGGTAAACTGCACCCTGTGGGTCAAATGGGGTCACCACCTGATTTTGTAAATGTGCTTTACGGGAACACAATTGCACTCATTCTCTTGCATATTGTCTATGGCAGCTCTTGTGCTACAAGGACAGAGGTGAGTCATTGCAACAGAGAGTACATGGTTGGCAAAGTTGCAGCCCTTTACAGTTTTCTGACTTTTATGCAAGCTATATAGGAAGGCCATCTGACCAGGGCTACTCCGATGTTGGTGAACATTAATTATGTCAACACAGGAGTATGTTGTAAATGCCGGATGGTCTGTATTTGATCCCAGTTCTGCCACCAACCATCTGTGTGATTTGGACCATGTCAGAAATCTCTGTACCTCAATTTCCTCACTTGCAAAACTCATATAATACCATTCTACCTCAGCGGGTTGTTGGGAGTAGGACTTGAGCTGATGCATGAAAAATATTGGGAATATAGATTTCATGTCCAAAGTGATTTCTAAATCTTAGCTCCAGTCTTCACAATTTCATCATCTAAATAATCCTCTCTCCCCATTTTTTTCTCTCCCTCATTTTTTTTTAAATTAAGAAGAGAAGTAGGTTTTACCAACCAATGCCATCCCTTCATTTCCACTTTGCTTCCTAGAATATTAAAAACAGTCCCCTCAATTAATGCAATGAGTATTATATTAATATACATTTACTGATATATAATATAGGATTAAAATTATGTACAATA
>NW_005362435.1:21334-25164 GCF_000412655.1 Myotis brandtii
ATTAAATCTAAAAGATAAAAATCAGCTTATTTATCTTAACCATGTATTAATTTATGATTGTTAATGTTTCATTATTATAAAAGTATAGGTAATGAATATAATGCACAATTAATATTATACAAACATATAATTATTAACATACTATATAATAAACTTTTGAAACAATGAATTTTAAGTTCTTAAAAACAGTCACTTCAAGGAATACAATCATGGAACCAGGAAGGTGTATTTTACTACTGTTTTTCAATACCCATCATATTCTAGTGAAATTAAAGTGTTACATTGGTTCTCTGCTGACCATGGTCATGTGGAGAAGATGAGGACAGTGGGAACTTTAATTTACCGGGCAGGTGTTCCATAAAGGCTAGGCCTGAAAGCTGCGGAAATAACCACAATCACATGGAGCATCAACTTCTTCATGAACTTGCTCAAGGTGGAGTAGTTGACGACTGTCAGGCTGTGTGCGGTGAGGAAGAGGTGCAGGCCCTCCAGCAGCATCCAGGTGAAGGAGGCCAGGTAGAGATAGTGTAAGGCACCCGCGATGATGGCGCACAGCACCTGGGGAGGAGTGAGTCACCAGATGGGATTGTCAAGGTGAAGTGTGGACCCAAGACCTCTCCTATACTTTTTTTGGGAATTCTGATATATATGAAGGAAATGTCAAAAAAGGGGGTGTCTTCTAGTTGGGTCAGTCATTGTGAAATTGGCTACTCACCCCTCTAAGATTCCTAAAACACAAGGCCATTATATTAAGATGTTCAATGCAGCATGTCGCCATGAACTCCACATCCCACAGGGAGGACAGATGTCCTTTGAGACAGTGTCAGTACCTTTTTCTCAGTACTGTCGATGGCCGTGAGGAAGAGCAGGTGGGCCAGGAAGAGGCAGAGCGAGAGCTGCAGGTGGAGTGAGGTGCTGGTGTTCTGGATGGCTTTGCACAGCTGGAAGGTGAGGGCCGCCAGGAGGAGGCACAGCAGAGAGAGGCTCAGCCCCACGTAAGTGATCACAGTCAGGGTGGAAACCTGGAACCCAGCAAAGAGGAGATATCAGTTATACTTTCCTGGGCTGGGTTAATGACTCTTCCACCATATTTAGTTTTATTTTTTGGTGTAACAAAATCAGGAAGGTAGGAGCCACCTAAATTTGTGATGTTTGTGGGTAATCTTAGAGTTTTATGGGGTTCTAAATGGATTAATTCAGACCCTGGGAGAATTGGGGGATAGAGAGACCTTACTCAAGATCAAGTCCAGGAACTCAAGGGGTTTATTTATTTTAAAATATTTTTGCCCTAGTCAGTTTGGCTCAGTGGAAAGAGTGTTGGCCTGTGGACTGAAGGGTCCCAGATTCTATTCTGGTCAAGGGCACATATCTTTTTTTTTTTTCAAAAGTTTGTAATGGTCTTTATTATCCATGAATGAGTGAGATCATGTGGTATTTTTCCTTCATTGACTGGCTTATTTCACTTAGCATAATGCTCTCCAGTTCCATCCATGCTGTTGCAAATGGTAAGAGTTCCTTCTTTTTTACAGCAGCATAGTATTCCATCGTGTAGATGTACCACAGTTTTCTAATCCATTCATCTACTGATGGGCACTTAGGCTGTTTCCAAATCTTAGCTATGGTGAATTGTGCTGCTATGAACATAGGGGTGCATAGATCCTTTCTGATTGGTGTTTCTGGTTTCTTGGGATATATTCCTAGAAGTGGGATCACAGGGTCAAATGGGAGTTCCATGTTTTGTTTTTTGAGGAAACTCCATACTGTCTTCCATAGTGGCTGCACCAGTCTGCATTCCCACCAGCAGTGCACAAGTGTTCCTTTTTCTCCACATCCTCTCCAGCACTTGTCGTTTGTTGATTTGTTGATGATAGCCAGTCTGACAGGTGTGAGATGGTACCTCATTGTTGTTTTGATTTGCATCTCTCGGATGATTAGTGACTTTGAGCATGTTTTCATATGTCTCTTGGCTTTCTGAATGTCCTCTTTTGAAAGGTGTCTATTTAGATCCTTTGCCCATTTTTTGATTGGATTGTTTATCTTCCTTTTGTTAAGTTGTATGAGTTCCCTATAAATTTTGGAGATTAGGCCCTTATCAGATATAATGTTGGCAAATATGTTCTCCCATGTAGTGGGCTTTCCCGCCAGGAGGAGGCACAGCAGAGAGAGGCTCAGCCCCACGTAAGTGATCACAGTCAGGGTGGAAACCTGGAACCCAGCAAAGAGGAGATATCAGTTATACTTTCCTGGGCTGGGTTAATGACTCTTCCACCATATTTAGTTTTATTTTTTGGTGTAACAAAATCAGGAAGGTAGGAGCCACCTAAATTTGTGATGTTTGTGGGTAATCTTAGAGTTTTATGGGGTTCTAAATGGATTAATTCAGACCCTGGGAGAATTGGGGGATAGAGAGACCTTACTCAAGATCAAGTCCAGGAACTCAAGGGGTTTATTTATTTTAAAATATTTTTGCCCTAGTCAGTTTGGCTCAGTGGAAAGAGTGTTGGCCTGTGGACTGAAGGGTCCCAGATTCTATTCTGGTCAAGGGCACATATCTTTTTTTTTTTTCAAAAGTTTGTAATGGTCTTTATTATCCATGAATGAGTGAGATCATGTGGTATTTTTCCTTCATTGACTGGCTTATTTCACTTAGCATAATGCTCTCCAGTTCCATCCATGCTGTTGCAAATGGTAAGAGTTCCTTCTTTTTTACAGCAGCATAGTATTCCATCGTGTAGATGTACCACAGTTTTCTAATCCATTCATCTACTGATGGGCACTTAGGCTGTTTCCAAATCTTAGCTATGGTGAATTGTGCTGCTATGAACATAGGGGTGCATATATCCTTTCTGATTGGTGTTTTTGGTTTCTTGGGATATATTCCTAGAAGTGGGATCACAGGGTCAAATGGGAGTTCCATTTCCAGTTTTTTGAGGAAACTCCATACTGTCTTCCATAGTGGCTGCACCAGTCTGCATTCCCACCAGCAGTGCACAAGTGTTCCTTTTTCTCCACATCCTCTCCAGCACTTGTCGTTTGTTGATTTGTTGATGATAGCCAGTCTGACAGGTGTGAGATGGTACCTCATTGTTGTTTTGATTTGCATCTCTCGGATGATTAGTGACTTTGAGCATGTTTTCATATGTCTCTTGGCTTTCTGAATGTCCTCTTTTGAAAGGTGTCTATTTGGATCCTTTGAAGGGCACATATCTTGTTGCAGGCTTGATCCCTACCCCTGGTCGGTGTGCAAAGGCAGCCAGTCAATATATCTCTCTCACATCAATGTTTCTTTTTCTCTCTCTGTCTCACTCTCTCCCTTCCACTCTCTCTTAAAATGGAAAAATAGCTTCAGGTGAGGATTAACAAAAAAAGAATGTCACTGAAGAAAAAAATTTTTCCAGCTGGTGTGGCTCAGTGGTTGAGTGTTGACCCATGAACCAGGAGATATGGGTTTGATTCCTGGTCAGGGAACATGTCCGAGTTGTGGGCTTGATCCTCAGTAGGGAGGTGTGCAGGAGGCAGGTGATTGATGATTCTCCCTCATCATTGAGGTTTCTATTTCCCTCTCCTTTCCTCTCTGAAATCAGTATAAAAATAAAATATTTTTAGAACAAGAACAACAAAAAAATCACAGACATTCCAGAAAACTGGGATCTTAAGCCAGCCAAAGGAATGACATTTCAATTTTTCATTTTTCATTTTTTATTATTATTTTGTTAACATTTTTTTCTTTTTTTTTGTCCCCCCCCCTTTTTTTTTGTTTGGTGCTCTTTTTTTTTCTTTTTTCTTTGTTCTACTTTTTTTTGTTTGTTCCTTTATTTCCTACTTCTTTT
>NW_005362436.1:0-535 GCF_000412655.1 Myotis brandtii
CAGGAAATTCCAAATTGAGTGGTTTACAATTCCACCTGTGGAAGAGGCTCAAATTTGGCTAGTTATTAAGTTTTAATTTGGTGACTTGGATTAGCAAACATGATTTTTCATGCCTATGATCTTTTGACTTTACAATAGTGTGAAAGCAATATGCATTCAGTAGAAACTGGCTGCGCTAAGCTATGATGTTCAGTAGTGTTGAAAAGAATGGTTGAAAACAGTCCAAAATAGAGTCACTTTTGGTAACCATGTGAGGTAACAGATACATTGATTACCTTGATTGTAGTGATTCTTTCACAATGCAAATGTGTACTCTATCAGGTTGCACACCTCAAATATAAACAATGGATATTTCCTGTAATTCAAATATTTTCTGTTTGGTCCTTTCACGGGGGCGTGCGTGCACACACACATGCACACACATGCACACATGCACACACATGCACACTCACACGCACACACATGTGCACTCGTGCACACACATGCACGCTCACACATACACACTCACGTGCACACACATGCACACCCATGTCCA
>NW_005362436.1:4593-4822 GCF_000412655.1 Myotis brandtii
TAAATGGTGTTGGGAAAATTGGACAGATACATGCAAAAAAATCAAACTAGACCACCAACTTACACCATACACAAAAATAAACTCAAAATGGATAAAGGACTTAAATGTAAGATGGGAAACCATAAAAATACGAGAGGAATCCAAAGGCAACAAAACCTCAGACATATGCCAAAGCTATTTCTTCACCAATAAAGCTCCTATGGCATTGGAAACTAAAGAGAAAATAAAC
>NW_005362437.1:0-490 GCF_000412655.1 Myotis brandtii
ATTTGTCCATTTCATCCACATTGTCCAGCTTGTTGTCTTATAGTTGTTCATAGCACTTTATTACACTCCTTTTTATTTCTGGGGTGTCAGTTGTTACGTCTCCGCTTTCATTTCTGACTTTATTTATTTGGGTCCCCTCTCTTTGTTTCCTGTTGAGTCTGGCTAATGGTTCATCAATATTTTTTATCTTTTCAAAGAACCAACTCGTGGTTTCACCAGGGCCCATTCGTGAGTGGTGAAAGGTTCTGTAGTCACCAGAGCCGTAATTCAGGAGGGGACCAGGGGAGACACACAGAGGTCAGGGAGCAGTGCCTGACTTGGGGAAGCTTTGCAGACACAGTGGGTTCTCATGGCTCCTGGAAACCCACCAAAAGAGCAAGGAGGGAAGTGTGGGAGGACTCCTCCGTCCTGCAGACGTGAGTGAGGGAGAGGAAGGTGGAGCCATTACAGCAACTATAACATGGAGGCTGGGAAAATGCTGTGATTGATC
>NW_005362438.1:0-792 GCF_000412655.1 Myotis brandtii
TTCCCAAAGCTGGGAGATATTGTCAAGAACAAACCACATGAATGAGGAAGCCCATGCAGGCATATCAAGTGAAGAGAATTCAGCTTTAACCAGTTCAAGGGACAAGTCTCACATCTAATTAAGTGGAGCCTTTTATTGACTCATTAAGTCCAACCTTCTGACCTACTGGCTGACCTGCTTTCAGTTGTGTGTTAAACCGTCCTGATGCCTTCTTTCATTGCAATGTGATCTGGCAGGAGTTCCCTCTTTCTGAATATGAGTCTCACTTCTCCAGAAAGGCTAACACTTAATCCCTTTCTGTTATTCTGTATGCCCCAAACTCAACTCTACTTTTTCCCCCTTTTCGCCAGTTTATCTCTCACAGAGGATCTAGAAAAGCAGACGTCAGCAGTGCTATGGTTCTTTTATATGAGCAGAAGAGAGTATCCCTCTGTCAGCAAGCAGGTGTGTGAGCATAAGTGTTGGTGCAGGATACCCAGCCCCCTCCACCAGCTGGGATTCAAGTCCTCTGTCAGCAGGTCATGCAGTGACTGTGTCCAAACCATGTGACTTCTCTGAGCCTTAGAATTGTTTTCTGAGAAATGAAAGTTTGAAGAAAGATGATTTCTAAGATTGCACTCAGTTAAAACAATTTTTCAGTGTTTTTGTTTCTAAAGATCTTCTCAATACTTCCCAGAAAGAAAAATTGGATCTCAATATGAGATCTATTCTCATAAGACCTTTATGTTTTTCAAAGAGCCAAAGTTGCTTTAGTAGCAGTATTCACCAATTAATTTCCTTCAGTTTAAATAA
>NW_005362439.1:0-9465 GCF_000412655.1 Myotis brandtii
ATTTCGTGCACCGGGCTACTAGTACCTTAATAATACAAGAAAGCAAGGAAGGAATGTTTTACATCATACAGACCAGTCAGTTGGTTCAATCATGATGAGCTATCCTTCCAACCAAGTACTTATTTTTCATATTTATTACAAATGTGTAGTCAGTTCAGTATATGCCAACAATCACACACAGCTCTAACATTTAGTAGTGTGAAGCACACTTAACTATTTCCAAAGGGACATGGGATGTGGTCTTCATTTCAGAAGAGCAAAAGTGATTGGATTATTGTCTGCTCTTTAATGCTTCACCTAACCATTCCACTGCCTCATCAAGGCCAGTGCCTTTGGTTGCTGAAGTTTTGAATATTTGCCATTTTTGGTCCTTCAAGGCAGGTAACCCAAGTGAATTTGCCATCTCTGGGGGAGTCATAGCCTGTTCCATGTCCTGCTTATTTGCAAACACCACCAAAATGGCTTTTCTCAGCTCTTCTTCCTCCAACATGGCAACTAACTCTGATTTGGAAATGCCAATTCGGTCTCGGTCACAACTGTCTACTACATAAATGATGGCATTTGTGTTCAAAGAATAACATCTCCAGTGTGGCCTGATACTGGTCTGTCCTCCTAAATCCCAGACTTGAAATTTAAGGTTCTTGTATGTTACCGTCTCAAGATTAAATCCAATGGTAGGAATAGTAGTAACAACCTCTCTAACCTGTAATCTGTACAAAACTGTAGTTTTTCCTGCTCCATCTAATCCCAAAATTAAAATCCTCATTTCCCGGGTTCCAAATAGACTTGAAAATATGCTTGAGAAAAAGCCACCTATGATGAAGCGCCTGTCTGCCCTTGTCAATCATCAGAGACAGGCCCCGGCCTCGGCAGCAACTCTGCTGGATCCCCGGTGCCTCCACCTTCACTTGGCTTGGCCTTGGGTGGCTCGGAGGCGGTTTCCTTGGAAGCCTAGTCAGCCAGAAACTTCCACGTTGGCCACCCGGCCAAATAAAACATTATTTTTGCAAGTCAGAAACACATCAGAACTCCATAGCTTGTGATGTTCAAGTTAAAACTAGATGGCAGACATGCTAAAAAATGTAATCCAAAAATCTGTCATAAATGTTTCCCTGCTGAGTTTGAGTTAAACTTCAAATTAAAATCCTCATTTCCAGGGTTCCGAATAGACTCGAAAATATACTTGAGAAAAAGCCACCCATGATGAAGTGCCTGTCTGTCCTTGTCAATAATCAGAGACAAGCCCCGGCCTTGGCAGCAACTCTACTGGATCCCCGGTGCCTCCACCTCCACTTGACTTGGCCTTGGGTGGCTCGGAGGCGGTTTCCTTGGAAGCCTAGTCAGTCAGAAACTTCCACGTCGGCCACCCGGCCAAATAAAACATTATTTTTGCAAGTCAGAAACACATCAGAACTCCATAGCTTGTGATGTTCAAGTTAAAACTAGATGGCAGACATGCTAAAAAATGTAATCCAAAAATCTGTCATAAATGTTTCCCTGCTGAGTTTGAGTTAAACTTCAGAACCAACTGATATATGGTATAATAACTTATGTTTTCTTTTTCCAAAGGTAAAGTCATCAAACCTGATTTTTTTCTACCTCTTTATGTCTTAAGATATAGCGTGAACTGAGAATCATATCAGAATCAAACAACAGTATCAATTAACATGTTCTAGAATACTTTTATATCTTTCCTTTAAAGAAAAACCCATAAAAGCTTATTTTTTCCCATTTTCTTAGGTCCTGAGACCTGGCCTACCCTGAACATTATATCAGCCACTTGAGAAATGACGAGGTCACTTAGGATGCCACCTAGCAATTAGTGCTAGCAGGCCTAATTACAGACCAGAGGAGATGTTTTTTTTGGAGGGAGGAGAGGAGAAGAGAATGAGATAAGAGAAAAATCCTTAAGTGCCTTCTTGTTGCTGCATCTTTCACGCTCCCCACTCTCTCTTCCATGTATTGCCACTAAATACCACTCACATAGCACGGAATGTTAGATTGTCACCATCACTTGCCTCTGTGGAACACATAAATGTTTCATGTTACTGTGTTAAAAATAGTGATTAACTGGAACAAATGTTATAGCTATAAAAACCAAGGCTCAGAAAGATCAATAATAACAGCATCTATCATTTATATGATGCTTTTAGTCCTCCAGCCTCTCTACATCCTAACTCTTGTGACACACGCGGTAACATTTTGGGTAGATGGGGCGGATCATTACCATCTTTACTATGCAGAGGAAACTGGGGTTCCAAGCCAGTCACAGTTCCGCCACATTCACTGTGTGACATTAGAAAAGGTGTCCCACTCTGTATGTCTCAGCTTCGACTCTGAAATGGGAACATTAATGGAACTTATAATGTTACTGTTTGCAGACCATAAGAGATAGTTCATGAGGGTCCAATGCTATCTTAATGTAAGGCTGTTGCTATCACCATTGTTGTTATTAAGATGTTAACACTAACTATATAGTCTAACTATGTAGATCACTCCTTCAATCTCAATGCTTTAAACCACTTATATAAGGTCCAGTTGGCAAACTGAGGGTGGTGGAAGGAATAGGGAGATCGAAACAGGCTTTGCTACACTCAGGAAACCTGGCTCCTTCATCAGCCTTACGGTCTTCCAGTTCCTGGAAAGATCCCATATGCTTCTAAATAAGGCAGAAGGAATGAGGGGAGGTTCTTTTTATCCAGGCCTAGCAGTGACCTTCATTCCTCCCACCCACATTCCCTTAACCAGAACTCAGCCACATGGCCTGACCAATTGCCAGGAGCTGGGAAACATAGCTCAATGGTGTACTCAGGAAGAGCTGAGAATGGCTTTGGGAACACACAGAGCCTTCTCTGCCACAGGAAGTGACTTTGGACAGGACCACCCTGCCGATCACTGTGAGAACTAGAACTTTGAAGCAAGTCATCTGACTCTGGGTCCAGAACTCCTCCCTGTACCATTGCCCAAGTCCTACACAAAAACAGAAACCAGGTGTCCTGATTTTGAACTCCAGGACTTTTACTCACCCTTTTGAGCTGGCAAAATCATGCTCATGGGCTAAAAGCTGGGTGTCTTTCCATCACTAGGCTGTGCCTTATTACAGGTTGAGAGCCAGCACATTCACTAAACTAGAACCCAATCTTCCTCTCCACATATGGCTGAGGCAGCAGAGAACGGTCTCCTTCTGTAAGTGCTTCTATCTCCCTAGCTGACAGATAGAACTGACTATCCGTTTCCCTTAGATGAGACCAATTTGGAGCAGCAACTGATTGCATAGGGAGTGTTTACGGGTGTGGGATTTATGGTACGAGGTCACGTTGCGGCATCATTTTTCTGCACGCTGAAATGGAGGATAATTGGGCTATCTTTCAATGCTAATGGAGTGTGGCTTTACTGACGGGCATTGGCCACATCCAGATTCTTCTTTCCTCGCTCTGAGTCCTGCTTTAGGTGATTTCTTCACCTTTGGGTAGTGCCAGGCTTCTTGCCTGCTTGGAGGTAAATAGAGAGTGATTTAGAGAGAAGCTCTTCTGGAACCCTCAGCGTAAATCCAAAGTATGACGTGGTTCATGGTCCAGGCTAGTGAGTATCAAGGAGCAATCGGAGGACATCTGGCGTACCGATGTCATGCTTGTCCTCATTCACAAGGGCCAAGCATGCAAGGCCTGTCTGAGGCACAGCGCTTTGCTGCTTTTCCAGACACAAAGCCTCTAATTCAAGAATCTGCCCCTGAGTAAGCTGTTGTGCAAGGTGATAAGCTATGGACTCTACTTAAAGCTTGGAGACTGAAAACCACCATCTAGCAGGGTATTGTTGTTTTGTTTTGTTTTCTAAGCTCAAAACCTGTTAGGGAGAGAGTAGAGATTAATGCAAAGTATATAGGCTCTGAAGGTAGACAAAAGTTATTTCATACACTGGTTGTACCTCAGAATCACTGTAGGGCAAAAGGTGACACTGTTCAACCCATGGACCAAATCCATCCTACCATCTGTTTTTGAAAAGAAAGCTATATTGACACATAGCCACACTCACTTCTTTATAAAGAAAGAAACTAATGTTTAGAAAAATGAAGCCACTTGCCTAAATGCACACACCAAAGCACTAGGGTGATGTGACTCCAGGTGTTCTGCCGGTCAACCAGTAACTTGGCTACTGTTTTATGGCAAAACTATAGACTCTTAGTAACACACTTTTTCTGTTGAGAGAAATATGTTACACATTCAGAGAATGGGTCTTAGAGTTGCTTGAGTCTGTGTTTAAATTTCAGCTGCAACATTTATTAGCTATTTGGAAAAATGGGCTAATGTGTTCTTCTGTTGCCCAGGGTTCATGATTTACTGCAAAGGGTTCTTGTGAGAATCAAATAATTTAATGTGACTGAACTGCACTAAATGCTCAATTAAAAGGTTGTGGTTGCCTTAGGTGGGGTTCTTCAGAAGCCGACACAAAACAAAGATAAGAGAGCATTGGAAGGAAATGGAGAGGCAGGGCAGGGAGGAGAAGGAGCCCAGAAAAGGTGCGTTTTCAGGAAAAGTCCCAGCTTCAGCCTAGTCCTTCAGGAGAAGACCACAGTATAAACTGGATCTCAAAGTTTGCATTTCTCCACGTTCCTTTGCAAAAAAGGGCGATAAGCTTTCATACTCCTGCACCACTCAGTCACTGAATAAAAGTCATGGTGGGAGTGGATGAAGGAGGGGGTGCAAAATTATAGGACCATCTGCAGGCAAAGCACCTGGAGTACCCTAAGGGCAGAGTAACAGGATAAGGGGGAGAAAGTAGGGGAGTTGGAAGGATGACTGTGTGAACAAATAGAAGATTCTAGAAGATCTGAATGGATCAGGCAGTGTCTGCTGCAATGGCATTATTATTAATTATTGTTATTGTTATTATTATTATCTTCTATTAGGATGGGAATGACATCATTCTTTTATGTGACTCATTTCCAGGAATATTGGGAAAAACCCATGTATTCTTCTTGAGTCCAAGGTAGAAGTCAGGCCAAGGGCAGTAAAAGGATGTCCTTCCAGGAAGACATACATTCCAGATGGTGGTCAAAAAGGAAAGCCCTAAGCTATTGTTATTATTATTATTATTATCTTCTATTAGGATGGGAATGACATCATTCTTTTATGTGACTCATTTCCAGGAATATTGGGAAAAACCCATGTATTCTTCTTGAGTCCAAGGTAGAAGTCAGGCCAAGGGCAGTAAAAGGATGTCCTTCCAGGAAGACATACATTCCAGATGGTGGTCAAAAAGGAAAGCCCTAAGCTGGAAGCTGTATTAGGCAACCTACAGCATCCATTTCAGGCACTGCTCTCAGTCAAGGGACCAGGTCCCAGCCTGTGTGATTTATTGGAGATGAGGAGCACTGAAACAAGGCAGCAAATGGGGACTGGGAGAGACGGCTCTTTCATCACAGTAATAAATGCATGTTCCCAGAATCATTGAAACCCTTTTATTTTAAATTCTCCACCCTTTGCTTAATACAATTAAGGCCTGAATTAACTCTACACTGGGTACACAACGAGATATATTGCTTCCCAGAGACACAAAAGGAGATGTAGATCACCTTCCTGCACTAATGCTACTGAACAAATAAACCCCCAACCCACGCATAAATTAACATTACACAGTGCTTGAAAAAAATTAATCTGCCCTCAAATTTTCTGGTTCAGATGGTCTCCTTTAATAGTTCTTCTAATTTTTTTTTCTTGAGATCAGTGCAGAATAAAATATGTCCCAAAACAAGAGACAGGAGATTCAGGGTCTTGACAAAGCTGTGCTCCTGTGAGAACCTGATTCTGAGGAGGAGGATGTCCCTGAGATTGGCTGAGAACAGGAGGATAGCACACCAAGGCTAGTGTGGTGAAGCAAGTCAAGGCCCCCTTCTCATCTTTCACCAAAGACTCCAAATCCCCAGCAGTGAAACCCTTCTGTCTTTGAAATCAATCAAATGAGCATGCACAGGGGAAGACACAATCTTTGGTACCTTGAACTCATCCAAAGAGAGAAGCCAACAAAACAACCTATTTACTACTTCTAAGGGTTCTTTGTTTATTTTCTTTTTTAAAAAAATGTTTTTCTTGATTTCAGAGAGGAAGGGAGAGGGAGAGAAGAAACATCAATGATGAGAGAGAATCATTGATCTGCTGCCTCCTGCACGCCCCACTCTGAGGATCAAGCCCACAACCTGGGCATGTACCCCGACCAGAAATTAAACCGCGACCTCCTGGTTCATAGGTGGATGCTCAACCACTGAGCCACGCTGGCTGGGCAGGTTCTTTGCTCCTTGATCAGCTTGAGGAAGAGGGACCTTGTGGGTGAGGAAAGTCTCTTCGGGTTTCTGAGGACTGCAGTTATAAATACTGTACTTACATTTCAATATGTAAGCTTCCAGTTTAAGGGGAAAATGAACAATCACTCCTTTGTTATTTTTCCCCTTATTCCAGATGTTGCTCCTTGTTGTTCTGTATGGTCATTAGACATCCCACACACATTTGCAAAATTGCTCTGCGCACCAGTGAGGAATCCGTCCCGAAGACTGACACTAACAACCTCCAGAACTGAGGCCGTTCTGCCATTTTTTAAAAGAGCAAAACAGTCATTCCTGAGCGATGACCCAACAGGCCCTGGAAATCAGTTAAAATTCTTTCAGCAAGTACGGGCTGTCAACAGGGCTCGTTCATAATAATGGAGTTGTAAAATCAACCTAATTGTCTCAACGCAGGGGATCAATTAAGTAAAGTGTGCTATAACCTTAAAATGAATTTCCGTACAGTCATTACAATAGAAAAATAAAAGCATTTGAAGGCACCAGGAACTGCTCCTGCAGAGTTGAGTTACAGATGCAATTTGTAACAATGTGATTCTATTCTTGCAATAGTTTCATGTGTATATGCCTAGAATCTCTCTCTCTTTCTCTCTCATCTCTTTCTCTTTCTCTCTCTCTGTCTGTCTCTTTATGTCTCTTTGTCTCTCTCTCTGTCTCTCTCTCTCTCTCTGTATGCAGATTGTACTCACTCTCATCTTTCAGATTCCACACAAAACTTACTTTCTCATGGAAGTCTTTCCTGCACACTCCATTTAAAAGCCCAAGCTCTTTTCAAATACTTCAATCCCTACCCTTGTTTATTGTTCCTCTTTAACATTTATGACTCTGTAGTATACTAAATTAATGTATCTATCAAAGTCCTGAAAAGAAGCAGATGGCCCTCAAAGTCTAGTAATTAAAAGGAGTCCAATGTAGGGACGATTTTCCAGGGTGTAAGCAGATTTAAAGAAAATCAGCAGGACCCCGCAAAGCATCTCTGGGAAGGAGGAGCAACAGTGAGAAGTCAATGCCACCCCTGGGAGTGCAGGGCAGGAGGAGAGAGCAGTAACCAGAACCTGGAGAGAACGTGGGCAGAACTACAGAAGAAGCTGCTGGACAGGAGCCCTGGCCTGTGCGAAGGAAGAAAGTCCCTGCAGCCCATGGCCCAGCAACAATAGAGAAGCTGCCCTCTCTTGCCTCCCACTTTCTGATCTCCTGCCAGTGGCTCCCACTTTCTGTAGCCAACCAGAATCTGAAGACAAAGGCGCCAGGTTGATGTGGTCCTTAAAGTTCATTCTCCCACAGAGCAGTGTGGGAATATCCAAGTGGAGACTATTCAATACCTGGGTTTTCTTATTTATTTGTATATTGATTCATCCCACTAAAATGTGGAATTTCTTCATTTTATTTATTAAATTTATTGGGAAGACATTGCTCAATGTGAACATGTAGGTTTCAGGTATGGGTTTCTATGTTACAAGATCTGTATTTTGCACCATGTGCCTACCACCCAAAGTCAAATCTTCTCCTGTCACCATATATTAGGGCTCCCTTCTCCCCATAAAAGGAAATTTCTAAAAGGATGGGGATTGTTGTCTGTTTTGGCCATTAATGTGTTCCGCACCTGGAAGACTGCCCTGTGTACTAGATGACTTAGTAAATGAACATTAAGTTATAAGTATAAAATGTTCATATTTGGATAGTAAGTTTACAGGTGATTTTAATGTCTTCATGTGACTTCACATATTTTAAAAGTTTCTTCATAAGCACATGTTTTTACAATGAGGATATACTGGAAGGAGGAAGAAGAGAGAAAGAGAGAGAGAGAGAGAGAGAGAGAGAGAGAGAGAGAGAGAGAAGAGTCTGCCAAGAAAGCAGGGAGAAGGAAGGCAATTCCTATTCTGGAATTCATCTATATATATAAAAGCCTAAGCCACCATTCAACCAGTAGCTATGACACGCACTGACCACCAGGGGGCAGAGGCTCAACACACAGGCATGGAAACATGGAACAGACTGATGAATCTCAGAGGGAAGGGGGGAGGAGGGAGGGTGGGAAGAGATTAACTAAGGTTCTTATATGCATACTAGAGGCCCAGTGCACGGATTTGTGCACCGGTGGGGTCCCTTGGCCTGGCCTGTGGGGATCGAGCCAAAACCAACAGTCCGACATCCCCCAAGGGGTCCCAGATTGCAAGAAGGTGCAGACCAGGCCGAGGGACCACACTGGTGCACGAATCCATGCACCAGGCCTCTAGCCAAGTAATAAAACTGGTGCTTTGTTCTCCAGCTCTGGACCAGTCACCTCTAGGAAGCACTGATTTATATTACCTTTCCAGACATTACAAATACCCCAGCCCAACTCCCTATACATTATTTATGTTGTCAAGATAATATTTAGCTAATACACAATTAAACAACAGTCAACTCTGGAGAGCCAGGTAGTGCATTGATCATGAAAGAATCCAGCTTCATTTTGACAAGAGGAAGGTAAGACATCTTTCAGAGTTTGACAACTACTGTTTAATAAAGCCAGACAAGCACCTTGGCAGTTATGTCTCCTAACAGAAGATCAAACTGCCCCAACCTTTAGCAATCCATGTCCCAGGTGAATATCATTACTTACACCTTTATCTAGTTACCTGTACAATATAGTCGCCTGTATTACAAGCTCAATTCAATCATTGGTCCCTAAACTCAAGGCCAGCAGTTGTTTCTAGCACCATGTTTCCCAAGACAGGAGTTATTCTGTCAGCAGCAGAAATAATGCTTGGGTGACATAAAGTTGTGTTTTATTAGTTGACTCAAAATAGTAAAGTCCTGTTAAAAGTGCTTCATTGTACCCAAGTTTTACCTGCTCCAGACATTAGGTGCTCCATCAAACAGCTGTCAGGATAACACCAACAGCCCATCTATATAGTAGAGCTGTTATCTTACACATTCACACCAGCCCTGCAATAGGGAGTGCCAGAATTCTGAATGGGATATAACAGATGTCGATTTGCACACCCAGGTGTGAATGTTGTACTTTCCCTGACTACCTTCCAGCTCAGAAATGAATGAGCCTCTATTTCTGTTCACTGTTGCCCCTTTCCTCACTTCTTGCTTTTTAGTGTTGTGATTGCACATTTAAAACCTAAATGCTCCTTGAA
>NW_005362439.1:10146-58129 GCF_000412655.1 Myotis brandtii
CTACTGCTATCTGATGTCTCCTGGCGCAGCTAATCCACTGAGTTTCTAAATAAATACCTTCATTAACAAATGTTCCAAGGTTCCCAAGCACCTTGGCCAGGACCTTGCTGGCTTGCCAAGAGTGGCAGCAAGAGTGGCAGCATTGGCACCTTAGATTGGAGTGATGGACTGATTAATAAATGGTAACCAGGTTTATACAGTGTGACGACAACTGATTGGACACACAAATTTATCAGGGTTGTATCTGCACACTGGATTACCAATGGCAGCCTCAAGAAAGGGGAAAGGTCAGGGGTAAGAAGGATTCGTAACAGCCAAGGTGAGAGCGCAAAAGCCTTTCCTCAAAATTGCAATGGAAAAGAAAGTGAATTCTTTGGAATATTCTTTGCTCTGTGGTTCAGCATCATTAAAAAACTAATGTTTATGTTCCTGTAACTCCCTTTTAAGCACTTTGCAAAAGTCCTTAAAAGACCAAAACAAACAGAATAAAACACTGAGGAGATATACCTATATGTAGATGTAGATATATAATACATAAAGTATTATATATATTATATATGAATATACAAAATTCCCAAGGTAGAAAAGAAAACCCATATCAGATGAAGGATTTGGTCATGATTTTGGTAATTCATGTCATTTAACAAACATTCCTGAGTATCTACTAAGTGCAAGGAACTCTGCCAAGTCCTGGAAATTTAACACAGAACCTGAGGTCCTGTGCCTTTGAGAGGCTCAGAGTCTCATGGAGAACACCAGTAAGAAATCGGTCTTACACTAGAGAAAAGCCTGGGATACTGACGGTGCCCACAGTGGGAGCCTGACCTAACCTGTGGGCAAAGAGGTGTCTAAGAGCTGGTGTTTAACTGACCCTTGGAGAGCCATTGGGATGTGGCCATGTCAACAAGGCGGGAGGCAGCACAGATGGCAGAATACACAAGACAGAATGAGGTCGCTGAAGAGACTCAACTAATTCTCACAGAGGAATAAAGAGAGCTTTCAAGCTGGTGGGGTAGTTTGGAGAAGTCACTTTCACTTTGCTTCATAAAATAGTGTAGAGAACAGGGCCAAAGTCAGACCCGAGTTCAAATCTTCAATGCATCACCTAATAATAGCTCATAACTTCAGACAAATTTCTTAACTTTCATGAGCAGTAGCACCCTTCTCATAGGGGGCTGGCATATACTAGATTTTTTTAAAAAAATCAATACATTTGAGAGCACATATTCCTCAACATTATTACTGTTATTGGAGCCCATTGATCCATGGTTCTTGGTTCACCCCTTAAAGAAAAATCGTTTCCCTTTAGTCTGCTCTCTCTGTTCCTTCCTGGGAAAAAATCGGCCACATCTTAGGAAAAGTAAAATTTGTTACAGACTATCATGGAGACAGAAGGTTGGCAAATAGTGCCCACATCATCTTGAGACCAAGGATGGTCAAGCATTATATTTGTCTACTACCCCCTTGAGGAGCCCTTGGTTCCCAAGCAGCTATTTTGATCTGCAAATGCGGAGGGTCCAATACCCCTCCCCTTTCACTTCAGCGTCACAGCTGAGGATCGTCATCTAGGTCCACTCTGGTTCCATCAGGACCCGGTGGTTTTTAAGTGCACTAAACTCCATAGGAAAGGAAGCAAAGGAAAAAGGGACTCCTCTTTGTTTTTCTAGACACAGACTCTACTTTCTTTCCCCCCAGCTGCTGGAGGAGGAATCGATGATTGAAAGCCAATGAGGCTTCTATAGAGTCAGAGTACAAAGGGACTTGATTTATCCTGGAGCATGGCAAGGGAAAAAAAAAATACAGGTGTGATGCTGGCCGTAAATAATGCAGATTAACTCTCTGCAAATTTCATAACATCAGGGATGCTGGAATCGTCCTGACTCAAGTGTTTAGGGTAAAGCTCTATCCAGGCAGTCAATTGCTTACAGGGTTGACACTTTTATAACACCCGTTTGAAGATTTCGAAGTTTAAAACTGCTGTTTTTCATTGGCCATACTGACATTTTCGCCAAGCTCTGCTTAGCTAAACTGGTCCCTCTGCTTGTTTAATCCAGCAAAGCACAGCTAGGTCTTCAACGTTTCTGAGGACAGTGCAAAGAGCAACATACAGCACCCTACCTCTCATCCTCCTTTAAGAAGTAGCAGGTCCCGGCCCCTGCTGTGGGAAGACTGACTCTTGGAACTTGGGTCTAGGACTTGGTTTGTAATTTCTTTTTATGAGTATGGCCAAGTCAGCCTATAGTTTGCTAAAAAAAGGAAAAACAAAATCCTGAGTCCTTCTGTGTGAAAAGAGTATGAGATCTGGTTGGTTAAAGATTAGAAAATAATTGCAACTATTGCTTTGTTTATTGTTGTACTTCTAGGCTAAGGGGCAAAGCAATTCTATAGTAAAAATGCACTGGACTATCTGTAAGGCATTTAGCAAAGACTATTTTATTACCTTATTGCGAGTGAAATAGAAAACAGTGAGAGCCCAATTAATGAAGCTGGCCAGTGCTGGAAGACAAGAATAACTAAAAGCAGGCCTTCAAACAAGAGAGGGCATTTCATGCAAAATAATAGTAACATTCTAACATTACTCATGAGGCTTGAGAAAAAATCTAAGGAGGCATCAAAAGTCTTCCCAGTGATGAGTTCAAGGTAATTTCAGAGAGATTTTCTGAAGTCCTAATATAAGTCCTATAGATATGGGAAGAATGTGGGAAGCTGTGTTTAAGTATTATGTTAGGTCAAACCACATTTAGTTGCCTCTTCTAACTTGGCTAAACTATCTCCCCACCCTGCAGCTCCTACCTGCCCCTCCCGCTCATCCCAGCCCCACTGTGCCTGCTGCGGGCTCACCCCAAAACAGTCCTGATCGGAGAGGCTCTCGCTGCCACAGCAGCACTCACCAGCTATGAGCCCTGCGTCTGGTGCTCTCCCAAGGGGAGTGGCCTGCAGGATTGGGCTGAAACTGGCTCTCCAACATCTCCTGAGGGGTTCCGGATTGCGAGAGGGTGCAAGCCATGCTGAAGGACCCCACCAGTGCACGATTGGGCCAGGGAGGGACCCGGGAGGGCTACAGGGAGTGTCTGGCCCATCCGGCTCAGTCCTGATTGGATGGATCCCAGCAGCAAACTAACCTACCGGCCGGAGCATCTGCCCCTTGGTGGTCAGTGCACATCATAGCAACTGGTCAACTGGTTGACTGTCTGCCCCCGGTGGTCAGTGCACGTCATAGTGAGCTGTTCAGCAGACTTAGCATATCATTAGCATATTGAGCTTTGATTGGTTGCTCGGTTGTTCTGTCGTTCGGTCTATTTGCATATTACCCTTTAATTATATAGGATTATTCAGTGAGGCTTACTCTATGTCACTATTTTCTAGTCAATTAATAAAAAGTGGGACAAAGGTGACAAATTTTGTTAAGAAGGTTAAGAAAAAATTTTCAACTTTCAGAATTACTCAGGAAAAGGAGACCTTGTTCAAGCATTTTGATGAGATGGATTATGCAAATGCGCCACCTTGCTTGCTGATGGAGGCATGGTGTAGCTTTACCAAGTGCATGGTTTTGACAAGATGCTCTATTCCCAGCCCAGTGTCTCTACTTCTTCATATCAGTGCTTTATCATCATAATGCTCGTGATAACCAGACAATGTTAAATATCTGCAGATCCATTATTTTTGTCACCTTGCACAAAATTATAACTATAGCCATCACCTGAAAGCATTTTGGAGTCAAATACAGCTCTCGTGTTGAAGCCAAAAGGTTGACCCTGGCCGTAATGAAAGAAGTAAACTAGAGTCATGAACGATTTCGATGAAAATGATAAGCGGTGAGTAGCACAGGTAAGTGAGGTTTTTAAATGGATGTCAGAATCTGAAAGGCTCCCTTTAAATGAAAATGTATGGTTTTACAAACTCAGGACATTTTAAAATGGACTCACACCCAGGGAAGAATAACGAAGAGAAATACCAAAGGTAAGCTGTAAAGACAGCAACGGCTTCTGCACGATTTTTCTAAAATCCATCACAACTGAATCACCAGCAGGTTTGATATTTAATGGGAGGTTGCTCTCTGACACTATAAATCCAGAACTGTGTTTTAGTTACTTACCAAGTGATTAAACTGGAGTAATTTATTCCTCTTTCATACCCATATTTTCCCCCCAGGATCCTAAAAGATTTTACTGCTTCCCATAAAGCATTTTCACTCTAAATAATCAATATTGATTTAACTATATCCTATTATTTTTTAGATTTATTTTCTTATTTTGCATGATTCTAACCTCCATACAATTTATAAAAATATAAAGGAGCTCACTTCTAAACACCCTGACCGAGGTCCTTCTTCTATGCCTTTTCCTGCCTGCCAACTCAGGGGTAATTACATTTGACAACACTCCTGATGGTGACTTACTTTGTTGCTTTTAATAGACAATTTTTAAAGAGGGAAGGGATGAAATGGATGTGCTACATTAAAAGTAAAAATTGCATAAAAATGTACAACCCCGGGCTTCTGGGTAAACATTTAAGGCAATATTGAGCTAATTAGCCAGCATACCTGATAAAACGATGTTTCCCATTACACATTCCTTATACCTCTGGGCAGTGGAGGATTTGAGAATGGGGAAGAATCTGCAGAAAAAGTAGAAGAAACCACTGCATGAAATTAATAAAATATCCTGGACAATCGTTTTTGCTCAAATATTTAGGGGAAATATTTTATATCTAACCAATAAGAATCATACAATTTAATATGTTAATGTATTCCATATTAATATATTATTAAATGGTGTCAAATATAAAAGTGGCATACTCTATTATACAGTTTGGCATTATATATTGCAGAACAGAATGTTAATTTGTGGTGGCCTTGACTGGAATTGAACCTGGGACCCTTGAGTCCGCAGGCCGACGCTCTATCCACGGAGCCAAACTGGTCAGGGCTAGGGGAAATATTTTATATCTAATTAAGAATCATATAATTTAAGATGTTAATGTATTCCATATTAATATATTATTAAATAGTGTCAAATATAAAAGTGGCATACTCTATTATACAGTTGTTTTTGCTCAAATATTTAGGGGAAATATTTTATATCTAACCAATAAGAATCATACAATTTAATATGTTAATGTATTCCATATTAATATATTATTAAATGGTGTCAAATATAAAAGTGGCATACTCTATTATACAGTTTGGCATTATATATTGCAGAACAGAATGTTAATTTGTGGTGGGAATTTATAAAATAAATTGCAACAATTATCCAAAAATCAGGGTTTGGAAAATATCTTCAGATACCGTTAGCGTCCCCTTTTATGTTGCTCATCCAATTCCCTCTGCTTTTCTTCCCCCCTCCTATTTCTCCTCTTTATGTAAAAGTACTTTGGTGAGAAAAATTTGATCAGGTATTATGCTAGAGACACTGATCCTGGGAAAAGATGTTTCAGCATTGTGACCAGGAGAGATGATGGTGACTGAGTCAGACAAGTTCTTGAGGGCTAAGAGCTGTAGTTCCTTGTGGGAAGGTCTGAACAAATGCCCAGGTTGGGTAGGAAAGCCATGAGGATGGGACTAAAGTAAATATGTTACAAAGATCCTTGAATTCAGGGACCTCTAACACGATCCAAGGAGGTAATTGCTACCAGTGTGTTTCCGTTGACTTCTAACACAGAAAGCCTGGACATAAATGGACAAACCCTCATGAGTTGAAAGGCTTTCGTTAGTCTCTAGCCAGTGTACCTTATGGTCAGTGTCTTCAGACAAAGCCACATCTTTAAGACTATGGGCTCATCTGCAATAATACAGGGGCTTGGAGAACTGAAACCAAATGCCTCAACTTCCCCTTTGTAATGGCTGTACAACTCTGTGGACTAGATAAGGACCTTGGTCAGAGATAATCTGACATTTCAGCCAATCTTCAGCTCCTGTTCACGGGAAAGTACTCATGGTCAAGGTGGGCTTTTCTTCCATTAGAATACTATTCAGTCAGCAATGCTGCTTGAAAACACCATATAGGAAAAAGGGACGGTGGCCAGCGTACACGGAAGGCCACCCAGATCTGAGGGGTCCTAGTCACCATCAACTCTGAAGTACTTGCCTTCATTCTTCCTCTGTGCCTATTCCCTGCTTTCTAAAATGGAGAAAGAACAGGACTCAACAAAACCCCACTGTGATAAAATGCTTAGTGCTTTTCAAAAGACAACTTCAAAATAACATTTATAGATTTATTTTGTAGATACTTATCTATCTCTCCTTCAAAATCAATGAAATTGTGTATGAAACAAGTGAGGACATTTAGCATGGTCACTAGCTACAGTCAAGTCAATAGCTTTATCATACAAGTTAAAACTCTGCTCCTTAAATTAGTACCTTTCAAGTATTTATAAAGAATGATTTTTAAAGAATATGGACTGAGACCAAATCCCCGTGTTGTAAAATCTAGATGATGTATAAAGTTTCAGGACACTTTTGGATACTAATAGGTTAAATTCACTTTGCTTATTGAATTTCACACATGATTACAATTGATTTTAAACAGGCATATTGTTCTTTACCTCTGATCTCTAACATCTCCCTAAAACTGATGTTCACAATCCAGAATCCAATTTCATAGAAATAGTAACAGCTCATATGCTGTGGGATTTTTCTTCCTTTATACAAAATAAGAGCATGCCTTAAATTGGGACTTTTCAGTGCACTTTCCACAGACAATTTTAACAGAGTATCATAAATCGTGTTATTTATTTAGTTTCTTTTCTTAGCCCCACTCTAATGTCCCCAGTTAAGTAAATCAGATTCTAACTTAATAATTCTCTCCTTAACAAACAAAATAGAACTCTTTGAGCTGAATTCGCCACCAGCAAGATACTAGGCTTTCCTAGCATTTTGCATGATAGGTCATTGAATTTTTCATCATTTGCACTAAAGAGTGCTGTACCCTTGGGACAACCCATATTTTGAGCTTGAATGATTCTCTCTCTCTCTCTCTCTCTCTCTCTCTCTCTCTCTCACACACACACACACACACACACACACACGCCAGCTTCATTTACAATATCACCCTTAAATAGCTGTGTGTCCACAGCCAAGCCTCTTTTCTTCCCCACACTAATACTCTCATTTTTATGAGTTAGAAGCAACAAAAGAAATTTAGTGCTTATGCCCTTATCTAATCTATCGTTACTGCACAGATGTCAGGAGTGATCTGCCGGGAAAAAAAGGAGATATAGCTCTCTGTACTGCGGAAGAAAGTATATGAATTTGGGTCTGGATTTTCTATTTATGTATCTTTGAAATACACATGCAGTCATGCTGGCACCAAAGCACCTGGCTGCCTTTTTCAATAAACAGCAAGACAGTGAGCCCATTCCACAAGCTTATCTTACAAATGGAAAAAGATGCATTAAAAACACAACAACAAACAATTATCTTAGAGCTGTGCTGCACCTTTCTTCCCAGGTTCTGCAAACATCCTGGAAATGATGGTTCAAATCCTGTGCTCAGCACATAACCACCCACCTCTGGTTCTCTCGGTGAGAAATATGGGTATATCACAGTGGTTAAAAATGACCCTCAGTAACCGCAGTTCATCATTTTCTCATGAAATGCTATTCTTTTGGACAGATACATACAATTCAGAAAACCAAAGGTGTATAGAACCTGAGACCCTTCCCAGGAGTTTGAGGCTTGCCTTCCCTGGACTGAGTCCAATTCTTCGATGCTGTCTGCTTGGCCTGCATGTGTTTGAAAGATTGGAAAATTCGCACACGGTCTGGGTTCCCACGTTCTCTTGAAAAAAACTGAGGAGTCTGACAACACTGAGCCCACATCCCTCTTGGCGGTAATTGGCCACAGCTGAGAAGTAGTGGGTCTCTCTCCTTAATCCGCACAGGATGCACAGTTCACCAATAACCCACTTTCTTACATTTGCTACACTTTCCCTATTTACTTTTGCTGTTCACCCTGGAGGCAATTAAATTTGAAACCCTAGTTTTAATCTGTGCAGACATACTATCATCCTTAAATAGGTTGCCTTTTCTCCAGGTGCTTCATAATCACGCTTTAAAATTCAGTTATTGAAATAACCCTGGGATGACAGTTCCTATTGCCACCTGGACTTAATTTATTTCAGCAAATATTTGTTATATATGCAAGGCAAAAGGCTGAGAACTGAAGAATATATAGAAAGGGTTCTGACATAGATCCTATCCCTGGAAAGCTGCTGGGCTAATAAGGAAGATAAAACATGAATAGAAATTTCAAGGCAGAAATGTACCAACATCATATGAAGCATGTCTGAAAGGGTAGAGAATGTATTTATTTATTATTTATTTACCATTTTAAAATATATTTTTATTGATTTCAGGAAGAAAGGGAGAGGGAGAAAGAGACAGAAACATCAATGATAAGAGAGAATCATTGCCAAAACCGGTTTGGCTCAGTGGATGGAGCGTCAGCCTGCGGACTGAAGGGTCCCGGGTTCGATTCCGGTCAAGGGCATGTACCTGGGTTGCGGGCACATCCCCAGTAGGAGATGTGCAGGAGGCAGCTGATCGATGTTTCTCTCTCATCGATGTTTCTAACTCTCTATCTCTCTCCCTTCCTCTCTGTAAAAAATCAATAAAATATATTTAAAAAAAAAAAAAGAGAGAGAGAATCATTGATCGGCTGCCTCCTGCACGCCCCACATGGGGGACCAAGCCCTCAACCCGGGCATGTGCTCTCACCGGGAATTGAACTGTGACTTCCTGATTCATAAGTTGATGTTCAACAACTGAGCTACACCAGCCAGGCAGAGTAGAAGATTTAGAAAGAAAAGCCCAGTCCACCAGGAATGGGGGAGGGAGGGCTTTGTGAAGGAGACTTCCTTCCTAGGTCCCTTCTCTGGAAAGCAGACTATAAAGTGGAGGTTTACATGAAGGTGGCAGGGTGAATTATAGAAAGACCTAAGAGTAAAAGCAAGAAAACTAGCTAGTTGGGAGTATTTCAATAGAAAAATAATGGTGGTTTGGATAAAAATGCTATCAGTGGGGATGGAGAGAAATGAATTGCTCTAGTGAATGGATGAATGGCATGTGTGACAGAACTTGCTGATAGATTGAATGTGATGTGGAAGAGAGAGAAATATAGAAGATTATCTGCCCTCTCTCCTTTAATTTCTGGTCTAGAACAACTGAATGCACATTTAGATAAAAGCCTGAGGATAGAGTGTACAGAGGGGTTCAGAGCTGAGTTCTGTTCGGACTACGTTCAATCTGAGATGCCTGTCAGACATTCATGTGAAGATATCATGTATGCAGTTGGAGTTCCAGGGAGGTGTCAAAAATCAGAGATAAAGTTTAGGAGAATTTGCTTGGTTATTATTAAATGGTATTTAAGCCACAGGTCTCGCTAATGCATCTATGGAGACTCAACTGAAAGACAAAATAAAGGGACCCAAGATAGGACAGCAGGACTCCCCCACGTTTAGAGTTGGAGCCCAAATATAGAGCAAATAAAGAAAGGTAGCAAGCCCTAGCTGGTTTGGCTCAGCACATGGACTGAAGGGTCCCTGGTTTGATTCTGGTCAAGGGCATGTACGGTTTGCGGCTTCATCTGGGAGGCAACCAATCGATGTGTCTCCTTCACATGAATGTTTCTCTCTGTCTCTTCCTCTCCTTTCCACTCTCTAAAAATCAATGGACAATATCCTCGGGTGAGGATTAAAAAACAACAACAACAACAACAACAAAAAAGAAAGGTCATGAGAAAGAACCATCCATGAAGACTGAGAAAGAACAGCAGGTGGCTGAAACAAACACTTCATAGGATGATCAGGGATACCCTGAAATAAACTTCCAAACTTAAAGAAGTTACAAAAGGAACTGTTCATGCAGATAGCTCATCATTGAAACAATTCTGCTTGAAGAGAACTATCAAGTCCCTAATTTGAGAACAGAAATGAGGGTAAATCCTGGAGGGTGCTTGTTGCCTGCAATGTCTGTGTCAATCTGTTCAATATTATGGCTCCTTAACCTTAATATAAGTTAACAGAACACTTAGTGTGCAGAAGCATTATTATGCTAAGTGCTTTTAAATCAACAGTCACTCTTTCAGTCCTCTCAACTAGCGTATAAGAAAGGACAAATATATTAAGAATAAATGTAGATACAGTGCTTACCATGAGTCCTGCCTGTTCTAGCACTTTACATAAATTATCTCATGAGTCCTCACACCAATACTATGAGATAGAAATTGTTCATATTATCCTCAATTTACAGATGAGAAAACCAAGGCAATAAAACTGTACGTAGATTGTCCAAGGTCAGACAGCTAGTAAGAGGTAGGCCCAGGGTTTAAACCCAGCAATCTGACTTCATTCTGTGAAATTTCCATTGAATTATATCACTTCTGCACAGCACTCCACTATAGTCATTTCCCAAGCACTATGAACACTTAACATTAAGCCAATTTTACAAATGAGGAAACTGAGGGGAGATGGTTAGGTTGTTTCACCAAGATCACTTGGATAATGAGTGGCAGATTTGTGTTTAAAACTCGGTCTCTCAAATACAAGTATTCTCACTCTTAAATATTAAGCAAGTACCATAATCTACAAGGTAGAGGAAGAGAAGACAAAGGTACAAGAGAAAAGATGATTTTCTCCATCATCTCTCTCTAAATTAATGACAGAAAGAGGCACAGAAGTGAGATCAAGGCTTTAGCTAAAGGAAAGCTTGGTTTGCTCTTTCTTTTTTTTAACCCTCACCCAAGGATATGTTTTTTTATTTATTTGAAATAAAGAGAGAAAGAGAGAGAGAGAGAGAGAGAGAGAGAGATGGATGTGAGAGGGAAACATCAATCAGTTGCCTCCTGTACTGTCCTGACCAGGAATTGAACCTGCAACCTTTTACAGGATGATGCTCCAACCAGCTGAACCATCCAGCCGGGGCAGTATGGCCTCGATCTTAAAGGCAAATGCCAATTCCTCTTTATTTCCCATGTGGACAAGGTCCAGCATGGTACTAAGTTTTCAGTCCCAAGTATGCACCCCTCCCCCCTTCTTCATTATAATTCCTGCTACCCACCTGGGAGGAGCTACCTGGAGTTGGGTGTAGGTCTCCACCATCCTTAGCACCTGATACCCTGCTGTACTTCCAAGGAACCTGTCTCAATCTCAAAATGGACCACTCTCCATTTCTTAGTGACTTCTCTTTTTGAAAAATTCAGCTTTGTAATAAAATATCTACTTTTTAGGTCACTTTTTAGAAGATAGTATATTCTCAATAAATATCTCTTGAGATTAAGTAACTAAATGAATGCTACTGTTACTGAATGAGTCAAATTAGATAATGCCTACAAAGCACGTAGTTCTGTACCTGGAGTACTGTGACTGCTCCATAAATGGCAGCTGTTGTGTTATTATCCTTGTTTTTATCACCTTTGTTTTTATTGCTGTGCATTAAAGGTACAGCACATAGGTACATAGTAAACCCAAAATATATGTCTGGTTACTAGAAAGAATTCATAGAAGAAAAAGGGAGAGATATTTTCCTCCCTTCTAATAGGATGGCCAGTAGAGGCTTCAGAGGGATGAAGTCAGCATCGCCTAGGTGTGATCTAGATTATCAGATTTACATTGGTTTTACATATGAAAATCAATTAAGGAAAAATGATGACTTACTTACTTAATAGTTTAGCACTGTTATTTCTCTTATTTCAATTACATAATTCCAAAATACGTAGTTATCATTTTAATTATGATAGATGATTATAGAAAATTTAGAAAATTAAGACCAACTTAATTTACTATTTAGTATTTAATATTACTAAAATAGTATTTGGTTACTATTTAGTATTATTAACTATTATTTAAATCATTTTAGGGGATATATATACATATTCTTTCAGAATTTTTCTATCAAATATATAGGGTGTCCCCCCAAAATGTATACATAGTTTGAATGATTATAAAGTCAGTATTTATTAACCTACAGCTCATTTTCTTTTTTTTTTGTTTTGCTTTTTAAAATTCTTTATTGTTTAAAGTATTACATAGAGTATTACATATGTCTCCTTTTTTCACCATTGACCTCTTCCCGGCCACCCCCATTCCCCAGCATGTGCCCTCACCCTCCTAGTGTCTGTGTCCATTGGTTAAGGAGTGAAACCTGAAAAGAAGTGAAAATGAGGTGAGTTATCAGCTGTTAAAGTGTGTACATAATTTTTCGGGGACACCCTGTATAATATTAAAGGCACTGTTTGTACTTCAATTGTGTTTTCAAACTTCCAGTAGCATTTTAGGATGAGTTTCCTTTGTTCAAAGCTTAGTCTGGCTGTAAAGAAAGAAACATCAATTGAGCTATCAGCTGATCAAGTGTGTGTACATGACTTGGGACACCCTGTATATGCATATGTTTCTCTTCCCCCTTTGTACACATATACGTGCACACACAAACATATCCACGTGCTCTATTTTTAGGGTGGCATATTTTTGTGATTCTTAATAACTCTGTTTCTGTGTGTAAATAGGTCTTCAGACCTCCTTGCTATTGCAAGCATCTGATCCAGAATAGAAAGTAGCAAGGCCTACTGAACACGGCAGTAGACGCTGACTTTTCTGACCACCCACTAACCTTTCCTCATTTTTAGTTTGTGAACTTGAAGTGGGGCATCAGTCTTATATCCAGACAGGGAGCACATCACCCAGTACCAGCCACTCCCCAAAAGGAATTCCCTTGCCACTGTAAGTGATTTAGGATCAGTGGACCAATCAGAATGCCTTTCAAGGCTAGTATAAATGTTCCCACTTTTCTGTTAGACCCCAGGCCATAATGTGGAGCATGACTATCACAAGAACCAGTCTTGATGAGAGACAATAAAAATCCCAAGAATTGATGGTAATTTTTGAGCCCCTAGATTAATGTCTGATTAAGTTTGAACTCTGGCTTTCTCAATTACATGAGTCAATAAATTCCAGTTCTTAATTTAGCTGATTTGAGCAAAGTTTTGCTTATATGCAATAGAAATTATCTTAACCATTACAGGCACAAACCATAAAAGCCAAACTTGAGTTTTAGTCCCAATGATGCCTCTCTGTCCCTTTTGCTTGAAAAGAAATGCATTTTCAGTATTAACTAATGTTCTAATTCTGCAAGCTCAACAAACAAGTAAAACTATAGAATTTTGATTAATATCAACCAGAAAAAAATCTTAAACTAGATTATTCAAGTTCCCTCATTGTTGCAGAAGACCAAAGAAATACCAAGCACGCTTCCTAGAGAAAGGGAGGGACCCCGTTTATTAACACTAGTGGACTCCGGGAATAATTTCCAAATCAGAGTGAAGTAACATGCAGAGGGCTTCACTTTTCATAACCTTCTGGGGTCTTTGTCTTGCAGATATGGTTCCGCCCCCTTTCGTGGCTTACAGGAAGGCCCCCAGGTGTTGGGGGTCCCCAGGCAATATCCAATGATCTGTCCTGGGGCCAGTGGTAACAACCCCCCACCCCCACCCAGGGCAGTGCACTGTTCACAGTTTTTATGACCTGACACGCCTTGCAAGACCAATTTCCTCCTCATCACCAGGTAGAAAGAGATTTGTGGTGAAAAATGACAAAAAGCTATTTCTCCATTTGTCTTCATCAAGCTTAATGAATACCTTACACAGAAAATAACCCCTGTTGTTACTGAATCCTATGTCCTGGTAGCAATCAGACTCCCCCAAGTCAGCGAAATGAACCCACCACCCCTGGCAGAGTGCAATAACATCTCCAGCCATCCTTGCCATTGGGCAATATGGCAGAGCCTCTCCCAAATAAAAACACAAACTTTGTATCAAAGGAAGGCATCGGAAGACCATCTTTGCAAACTAGAGCAGAGAATAATAATGCAGTCAGTAATATTCAAGAGGCATGCTGAACAAATATACACACTGTTTTACAGTATTTACATTTTGAAGGGAACACTTTCTATCTACTTTAAACCTTGTTATGTTCTGTAATCTTCCTAGCTTCTCACGCCTGTAGCAATTTATCTGCACCTCTCTTGTGGAATTTATCATTTGCTACTTTTATTATCATTATATGTGTATGTCTTATCTTTTCTACGAGAATGTGGACTCCTTGAGGGGAGGGACCTTGTTTATCCTGTATCTCAGACTTGACAGAACACAGTAGCTTGTAGATATGGGCCTTCCATAAATATTGGAAAAATGCTTCAGTGTGCTTTTTGAAAGCAGGATTAATGTGAATAGAAACAGAAGGCTTTTTTGCGTATTAAAGAAGACAGGAGAAAGTTGCAAAAGTTGATAAACAGTTGTAGCTCAAACTTCAATGAGGAAATTGGTTCTCCATAGAAATTCAATCATTCATTCATACAGAAGCTCATTCATTAACTGAATCAATCTCCTTAAAAGCTATTGATAAAATTAAGAATAGATGGAAAATTAGGGCAAGGTAGTTCTATGAAGAGATGAAAAATTGCTCCATTTTTCCAAGTCTTGATAGTTAATACAGTCAGTGACATTATGAAATGCATTTTATCATTAACTAGGAAAAAAAAGTCTTAAACCAGATTATAAAAGTTCCCTCACAAGGTGGAAAAGAGATTTGTGGTTCAAAATATCAAAATGTTATTTCCCCAGCTGTCTTCATCAAGCTTAGTGAATACCTCACATAGAAAATAGCCCTTTTGTTGCTGAATCCTATGTCTTGCATTTTATCACTATTTGTGTTTAAAGAGAGAAGAGAGAGGTAAGATGGCAAGAGTAGAGAATTTTTTAAAAATGTCTTTTCTCATAGCAAGTTATAAAAAGAAAATTAAATATTCTCTTGTTTGTTTGTTTTTGTGGTAGGGAAATTGAAATATAGAGAAGAAAAAGTGAGAGAAGGGACGGGGTGGAAGGAGAGATTATATAAAATCTCTATAAATTTCCAAAGAACAAGAGCCTGGAAACGTTTCTGAGCTACGATGAAATAACACCATGTTGATTGATGAAGTATTCCTATCAAGCCCGGTAGGTTATCCTAAATACAAGAAAGCCTAGATTAAAAACAGTCCAAATCAGTGAGATATGAGTAGCAAGTTGTTCCTTATTTATTGGTTTTATTCAAACCTAGCCCTAAAATACACAAATAGTTTAGTATATTGAGATCTTCAAAACCTATACCTCTATACTAAAAAATGTAGAAGTATTATTTATTATTTACCTTCTTTTACATGAAAAAATAAATTAGATTCACATATAATAGAATTGTTAAAATAAAGTATAAAATAAGAGGCCACTAATGATGATAGGCAAACAACAGATACTAAAATGTTAGTCATAAGGAAAATTCTCTGTCAATTATGCTGGAAAAAAACCCTCACAAAACTCTATGTGAAACTTTTAGGAGTCTTCCTATTACAATTACCTTGTAAAAAGAAAAAACAAGAACAACATTTTCCTTTGAGTTAGCTCCCATTCATATAAATAAATATTAAAAAATCACACACCCCCCCCCAGTAAAGTATAAAGAATAAAGAAAAATATTTATTATTACCTAAATAGAATCCTAATTCTCTAAATGACAAGTAAATACATTTGTGTTTAATGAAATGACTGTATTTAAAATTCAGCAAAACTTTTTCTTCCAATTCTCTGTATAGGTAGCATCCCAGTCCGCAGTTGAGGCGTACAGAGGGAACTCTATTTTTTCTACCAAAGTGTAATTTATCTTTCAAGATTGGAATAATGTCCTGAAATCTCACCCAATTTGATGAAGCTTCCAAGTTCCAGAATGGGTTTATACAGGCAGAGGAGTCAGGGTGGGGCTTCCCTTCCCTCAGGTGATCTCTCCTTGGAGGCATCAATTGGTAGACCCATCATCCTGCTTTGTCTTTGGTCATAGGTTCACACGGGTAGCTATAGAGATATGCCTAATTCCCATTCACATGAATCCTACAGGTACAAAGTCTTTGCTGCTTTTGTGAAATGCTTGATGTTGGAGGAGCCCATCAGCTTCTTAGTCACTGTGGGATAATCTCTCAGGCTTTGGAAAGACCCCTGGGGTTGGATACTGCTGCTTCCTGAAGTTCAGTTTAGGTGAATCTATTCTAGAAAAGAAGGTCATGGTAATCAAAAGGGATGGGACCGTGGAATGTGCAGAGTCAGCGGGGGTGGGAGTGGAAAGTTGGGGGTTAGAACACTTTTCCTCTGTCTCATTATGTTTCTCCAAACGTGTTGTCTGGGCTTGGAGCCCTCTCAATTCTCCTAAGTGCTGTAGGCTGTAAACCAAAGCCAGAAAAAGATTGTCAGGCTATTTTTTTTTCTTCCTTCTGGCGTGCCACATTCCTCTCCTGAGGTAATGGCCCAGGATGCCCTCACCGTTTGAATAAGAAGAAAGTTCAGAAAGAATGGAATTATCAGAAGGGGAGAAAAAAACACATTGTTTAATATTTCAAAACTTTCCCAGGAAACAGGAAAAATGTCTATGAGGTTATATAGAAGAAAATTAGCATAAAGTTGAGGTTAGGTGAAAAAATTAGCATACATTAGAATAAAGTATTCTGATTTTGCAGATATCTTTGCCTCCAAGCAATCCCATAGAAATGAACTTTGAATCTCTTTCAAATAGAAAAACTTGGAACAAAGGTCCTCTTTTCTGTTACATATTCTTCTATACACTTTGCAGTACACTCTGAAACGTCTCTGGGGATAAAGCTTTGTTTTCTTCAGCAGACCTCACTATTAGAAGTTGAACTGTTTCCCTCTATGGAATTTTATCCAATACCAATACCTGGTCATCCTGGCCTTGCCCTTGAATGTGTTTCAAACTCATGCAGATAAAGTTCTTTCCAAACTTCTTAATAAATTAATCCTTTCCAACCAATGTAATCTATTCAGTTATTTTCCTTTTAGAGTTGATTAATTCCTTCACAAAGAAAGTGTCGCTAAAAAAATCAGGCAATGTCTATGGGTGTCTCTGGCCTCATGCAATACCAGAAACTTCTTATTGACTAGGTCATTTTGTTCTACATTCATTACAATAAAAACCCAAACTTGCACTAGTCTGGGAGGACTATAAATAGCTTGACAAAGCTGTAATTTATAGATTAATGAATGCTCTCGTTTATTTGGAAGAAAGTAGTTTAAACATTTCTAAAGCTCATAAGCCTCTAATACTGTGTAAAAATTGTCCATCTGCCTCTGTCTAGTGAACATGCACCATTTGTGGCTCAACAATATGCCTGAACATCCTCCTTCATTTTCTACTTTTAAGAATCTTGCCATTCCAAGGTAGAGCAGGAGAACTTGCATCACCAGACATCCCTGCTACTAGTGATACTGTTGCATTTAACCCAGTTACTAATTAACTGAAAAAGAGCAAAAGGAAGGCCAAATATTATAGGAATGCCAAGTAGTGAAAGTCTAGGTGACACAGGGAAGGTGCTTGTCTGTCAGTCATACCTGGGAACAGGTCATTGGCCAGAGTAGGCATGGCCATTGCAAGCGTGGGAAGATTTTAAATACTTAAGCTCCTAAACAAAGGAGTTTGCCCTCTTGCCTCTTGGTTGGCTCTTGGTCTATTGGGACTATTGTTGTCAGGGGCATGCTCTCACACTCCTGCATTTGCTCACATGGCTCACGGATCCCACACACAATAGACTGATGGACTGCAACTAGCCTAATGCTAAGCCGGACCTAGCTCAACCTTGGAACGGAAACTCTGGACTCTGACTTTGCATCTAGCTCCGCTAAATCCCCAGATACACATTTTCCAGGACTGGATTAAGGGAACAGGGACTTCAGAAAGCAAGGATGTAATTCCACGCAAATAAAAATCACTCATTCTCCTGTGCAAGTCTTGGAAAAATTATTTTTCTAGAGATATCATAAGGACCCCTCTCCTACTAGCAATGGAGAAAGGCAATCCATGCATTTCTCCAATAACACTAGGTACAGAAATGGGAATTGGACTCTGCCACTCACATGTACCTGAGCACATTTAGGTCTTAAAGGAGGGGACAGACACACACAGCTGTGCATTTTGGAATTGACATTCTGGCATTGTGGTGAGAGAGGCACCTGGTTCCTTGTGCGCGGCGGTGGCAAAGCTTCTGGCATCCAGACCCACATATCAGATAGTACCATAGGCCAAGCAGTGATGGAGAGGCATTTTCCTGCGGAAGGCCCTTTCGTAGGACTAAGAATTGTCCCTGAATTCATGGCTCAGGAGTAAGTCCTCACTTAATGTTGTTGATAGGTTCTTGGAACTACAGTAAAATGCCCAACATATAAGGAAACCAATTTTACTACAACCTAATTAATATAAACAGAGTTAAGTTCCCAGGCATCTTATCAATACTAGAGACCCGATGCACAAAATGTGTGCAAGAATAGGCCTTCCTTTCCTCGCCAGCTGGCCCCAGCTTCCCTCTGGCACCCAGGACCCTGGCTTCCCTCGCAGCCCCAGCTTCATCTGGAAGGTCATCCAGAAGGACGTCCAGAAGGTCGTTTGGCTGTTTGGTCTAATTAGAATATTACGCTTTTATTATTATAGATAATGAAATGACATCGAATAAAAAGACATTATTTGAGCACCTGCTGTAATCTCTTATAAATTCCTTTTTTGGTTAAAGTAGATGTTGTTTCCAATGCAAACCACTTTTATAGTTTCTGAACAAATAAATAAGTAATTATCCAGTACTATGCTTATATGTTTTAAAAAAAACTATTATTCATGTTGATATGTTTATACTGTTACTGACATTATAAGGGGGGAGGAGAGAATTCAAATATTTAAAACACTTGGCATATATTATTTAGTCTGGGAGACATGATGAGATAGTTAATAGATTTTTTCACTTCTTTTATGTATGCTTTTGGTGCACAAATTTTTGACTTGTTAGAAGGAAGGAGTATTTACAGGTATAGTTTTAATTGCTGGTGATTCATCTATGGAAGATGAAACTGGGCCGCCCAATACAATTACTCTAAATACTAAGGCATTCATTCTGTGAGAAATTACTGGTTACTTCCTATGTACAGTAAGTAGCAAAGATGAAATGCACCAAATTAATAATAGGAGACAGTCCAACTTATCAAGTAGGTCTCATTATCATACTTTCCTTGGAATAAGAATTGTATCCAAAATAGAAAAGGTCTCATTATACTTCCATAATTTTCATTTATTCCTCAAATCTATTGTTCTTTCCCAGGAAATCATTTATTACTGACTATTCATGGGAAATAACTTATTCTGTCCTTGTAGGCCTCAAGGGTCCTCTTGATTACTGCTGTGTCATATTTAAAAGCAATTTGATTAAAATGCTCCCAGGGGCCACATTTTGGTAACAAATATCCTTTGGGAAAACAACCAGATGAATCCCTTCTGAATCTCCAACAATGACCATGCTCCTTGTGAGAAGGCCAGAGCCACCAGTCCTGCCCTCATCCTCACAAAGCCCTGCACTGTGGTATCAATAACTAATTACATTACAGTTCTGCCTCAGTAACCAGATGGATGGCTTCATTATACCGTTTAATTAGAACTGTTTTTAATTTATCAGGGAGAAATGGTGTAATTGGTGAAAGAACAGCTGTTGCAGGTCACATGGAAAGAATATGACTGAGTAACAGAAAATGGTGAACTTTGCTGGAAAAACCAAGTGGCATTTAAATCTTTGGAAATTCATTATGTGGAGGGAAAGGAAGTCTGCCATCTGTCATGTTTCATCTGAACAACACCTCTGAACTTTATCACTAATGGTACTGGTCCAGGAGGCACGGGCAAGAGTAAAAAGTACTTGCAAAACCACTCTGGCTCAGTAACTTCTGTTTTCCCAAAACATGGTATCACCTTAGCTTCAGGGAATATGAAGGAGAAATTTGATCCCTGAATGTAGCTACTTCTGGGATATTAAATACTGAACTTCTTGTGTTGTTCAAAATAGCGGTTATAATTATTTCTTTTAATAAAGGGATAACAAGAATTAGACTTACCATACATTAGCCTGATTTATTCTTTAAGGATTGACCCCCAATTTTATCATTAAACAACTGGCTCATGCAATTGTGGAGACTGGCAAGTTTGAAACCTGCTGGCAAGCTGAAAACTTAGTTGATAAGTCTTGAGTAGGTAAGGCCTACAGACTGGAAATTCAGCCAAGATTTCTATGCTAAGTTTTGACACAATTTTTTTCCCCCTTAGAAACCTCAGGTTTTGCTCTTGAAGCCTTCAACTGATTAGATGAGACCTACCTACATTATAAAGGGTAATTTCCATTACTTAAAGTCAACTGATTATAGATGTCCATGACATTTACAAAATATCTTCACAGCAATATTTACTAGTAGACAAGGTTCCAACAGCTGGGTACCATAGCCTCACCAAGTGAACATAGAGTTAACAATCACCCCTATTCACAAATGAGCCTCCCCAGGTTCTGTTTTTCATATTAGCTTCCTAGGATAAGAATAGCATATTTCTGCATGAATGGCATATTTCTCTCTGTGTCCATGTATACAAAGAACACATTGGTAGTCCACTGGATACAGGAATACTCAACCCAGTACTACAAAAGGCCACTTCCATTTTACTACAGCTAGCATGTAAAATAAAGCATATTGACTCTCCTTTGCTAAGCAATTTTGTGCTTTTAGCTTTTGTTTCTCTTCTGACTGACACAGTATAGTTGGGAGTTGGATATCCTATCTAATAAAAGAGTAATATGCAAATTAACCATCACTCTGTGACAAAGATGGTGGCGCCCGTAGCGGCGGGGCAGGACGCTGGCCGCGTCACCCCAGCAACGTGAGCCCAGCAGGCATCGCCACAGCGACCCACGAGCAGGCAAGCGCTGCCCGCAGGCAGCACCCAGCAGGGCCTGCTTGCCCATTGCCATGGTGTGGAGCAGGCAGGCCCCGCAAAGAGCAGGGCACCAGAGGGAGCGGGCCCAAGCAGTCAGTAGGACATCCCCTGAGGGGTCCCGGATTGGAGAGGGTGCAGGTCGGGCTGAGGGACCCCACCCCCCATGCACGAATTTTGTGCACCTGGCCTCTAGTTGGATATATAAGAATCATTCAAAAAGAAGCCATAGTCAAAGATGAATGCAAGAAAGGAAACAATGCATCTGCAAAAATCTAGCACTGGCCCAGAAGGACTAGAGGACCTAAATATAATGTATAAGTCAAGTAACGCATAGGATACTTATCCATGAGCACAGAGTATCTTTCCATTTATTTGTGTCTTCAATTTCTTTCATTAATGTCTTCTCATTTTCAACATACAGGTCTTTCACCTCTATGCTTAAATTTATTCTTAGGTATTTTATTTCTTTTTTTATGCAATTTTAAATGGGGTTGTTTTCTCCTTCTGGCTAGAAGTTCCAATACTATCTATAACAATAAAAGTGTAATATGTTCATTAGACCAGATGTCCTCTGGACAACCTTCCAGACGAAGCTAGGGCTGCAAGGGAAGCCTGGGTCCCAGGTGCCTGCCAGCGGCTGGAAGGGAAGCCGGTGCCAACAGCCAGGGGAAGGAAGGCCTACTTTTGCACAAATTTCATGCATCAGGCCCCTAGCGTTGAATAAAAGTGGTAGCAGTGGACATCCTTGTCTTGTTCTTGATGTTAGAGAAATGGCCTTTATTATGTCAAGGTCTACTCCCTCTACTTGCTCACTTTGTTGAGAGTTTTAATCATAAATGAAGGTTGAATTTTCTCAAGTGCTTTTTCTGCACCTATTGAGATGGTCATATGATTTTTATTCTTCATTTTGTTAATGTGGTGTGTCACACTGACTGATACACAGTTGTTGAACCATCGTTGCATCCCTGGAATCAATCCTACTTGATCATGGTATATGATCCCTTTAATGTATTGTTGAATTTGGCTTGCTAGTATTTTGTTGAGGATTTTTGCATCTATGTACATCAGGTATATTGACCTATAATTTTCTTTTCCTGTGACATCCTTGTTTGGTTTGGGCATCAGGGTAATGTTGCCTTTTAAAATTAGTTTGGGAGTGCCTCCATTTCTATTTCTTTGAAAGAGTTTGAGAAAAAAAAAGGTATTAATTCTTCTTTGAATGTTTGCTATAGTTCACAAGTGAAACTGGTCTTAGACTTTGTTGGGAGGTTTGTGATTACTGATTTAATCTCTTTACTAGTAATTTATCTATTCAGATTTTTTGTTTCTTTATAATTCAGTTTTGGTAGGTTATATATTTCTAGGAATGCATCAATTTCTTATATGTTGTCCAATTTTTTGGCATATAATTTTACATACTATCTTTATTTGTAGAAATTTCTATTTGTAGATATTTCTATTTGCAGGTATTTCATATTTTTCATTTTTATTCCTGTGGTATCACTTGTAACATCTCCTCTTTTATCTCTGGTCTTATTTATTTTAGTTCTCTCTTTTTTACTTGGTGAGTATAGCTAAACGTTTGTCAATTTTATCTTTTCAAAGAAAATCTCTTAGTTTCATTGATATTTTCTATTTTCTTTTTAGTCTCCTATTTCACTTACCTTTGCTCTAATCTTTTGTTATTTCCTTTCTTCTACTAACTTTGGGTTTCGTTCTTCATTTTCTATGTCCTTGAGGTGTAGAGTCAGATTGTTTATTTGAAACTTTTCTTGTTTCCTGAGATAGGTATTTATCACTAAGAATTTCTCTCTTAGAACTGTTCTTGCTGCATCCCACAAATTTTGGCATGTTACATTTCTATTTTCACTTGCTTCAAGATGTTTTTTATTCCTCTCTTGATTTCTTCTTTGATCCATTAGTTGTTCAGTCGCATGTTATTCGATCTCCTCATATTTCTGAATTTTCCAGTTTTCTTCAGATAATTAACTTTTAGTTTCATATAACTGTGGGCAGAAAAGATACTTGATATAATTTAATCCTCTTAAATGTATTGAAACTTGTTTTGTGACCTAACATATGATCAAGCTTTAAAAAAGTGTTCTCCAAGTGCGCTGGAGAAGAATGTGTATTTTATCGCTTTTGGATGGTATCTTATAAAATATCTATTAAACGTGGAGGAAAAAATGGCGACCAGCAGGAAGGTAGGGAGGGAGAGAGTGTGAGAGTGCAAGGAAGTGATAGAGGAGTGTGTGGACATGTGTGGTGTGTGTGTATGAGCTAGGGACAGTTAGATTCTGCAGGTCTTCTAAGGGGCTGCTAAACCGGGCAGTCTTAGGCGGCGGAGTCCAGCTCCCGGCGCGGACACTCCTAGGCGGCCAGCCCAGGCACAGCGACCACGCCATCTTGGGAAACAGAGCTGCTTGAGACTAGGATCCTGGCCTCAGCACCACCCAGTCTGATCTCAGACGCATACCAGGACCCTGCAGCCACTGGGGACAGAGACCTGCGACCACAGCTACAGACCTGCGGACACCAAAAGTTCGGAGATCCCCGCGGCAGATCCGTGAGTAACAGAGCCCACCCCCCCTTCCCGCAGGCTCGCGGGCAGCGCCATAGTAACTGATAGACCCGCCCCTTGCCGGGGCCTCAGCGCTGCAGGAACTTTGGCCTGGAAGTGCGCGAGCACCTTGGAACTGAGCCTGCGCGCACTTCGGGCTTCAGAGCCCTGGGCTGGGAGAAAACTCGCCCGCAGCACCAGGAACTAATCCTACGCGCACTGCCAGCTTCGGAGCCCTGGGCTGGGAGCAATCGCGCGAACGGGAATTGGTCTGCCTAGCACAGGCCCAAGGATCCCTTTTCTCGGGGCAGGAGGCAGCACCAAGCACCAGTGACTTGACTGTGTTTCTTATCACCTGCGCCTGAGATCCTGATTCCCTGTGCATTCATACTAAGAGCCAGTGAATCCAATTCCTGGTGCAAGGGCACACAGGGACCCTGATTCTCAAGGCGAAGTCGCGCAAAGCAACAGAGACTCTGATACTGGACTCTTGGGGAACTCTGACTCCTGGCGCATGCTAGGGGGCTCTGGTTTTCAACACGCTCCAGGGGGGTCTCTATTTCAGCACGGTGCAGGCAGGGTCCCTAATTCTAAGGGCACATACGAGGCCACATTGAGCGCTGGCAACACTGACTCAGAGCGAGCCTGGTTCCCACCAACCAACAACAACCACACATCTTAGTGTCAGAGCTCTTCAGTGACACTAAGGTGGTGGGAGGCTCCCACTGCACACGGCCCAGGCCCACGCAACCCGACCTTTGATCCATCGGGAGATAAGCAGAATGAAGAAACGACACAACACCCAGAGGAAAGACAATGAGGAATCACCAAGAAAGGAAATTAATGAAGTTGAAGCGTGCAACATGACAGAAAAAGAATTCAGAATAATGGTTGTACAATTCATTCACCGGATGGATGAGAAAATCAACAACCTATGCAAGAATCAGGAAGAAATGAAAAGTGATATAGCTACAATCAAAAACACCATGGAAAGTTTCAACAGCAGGCTGAAAGAAGCAGAGGACCGAATTAGTGAGTTAGAAGATAAGGCAGAGAAACAAGCTCAATCTGAACAGCAACTGGAGAAAAAAATTAAAAAACAGGAGGAGAGCCTAAGGGAGCTTCGGGACAACATGAAACGAAGTAACATACGCATAATAGGGCTGCAAGAGGGACAAGAAGAGCAGCAAGGATTAGAAAATCTATTTGAAGAAATAATGACAGAAAACTTCCCAGATATGGGGAAGAAAAAAGTTACACAAGTACAGAGAGTCCCAGGCAAGATGAACCCCAAAAGACCCACACCAAGACACGTCATAATAACGATGGCAAATGTACAAGACAAAGAGAGAATCTTAAAGGCTGCAAGAGAGAAACAGAGAGTTACCTACAAAGGATCCCCCATCAGATTATCAAACGATTTCTCAACAGAAACACATCAGGCCAGGAAAGAATGGACAGAAATTTACAAAGTGATGCAAAGCAAAGGACTGAATCCAAGAATACTCTATCCAGCAAGGCTATCATTCAAAATTGAAGGGGAAATAAGAAGCTTCACAGACAAAAAAAGGCTAAGGGAGTTCATCACCACCAAGCCAGCAATGCAAGAAATGCTAAAGGGACTGGTGTAAAAAGAAGAAATAAAAAGCCCAGAAAGAAAACAGCCACACAAAAAAAGAAATGGCTACAAACAAGTACCTTTCAATAATAACTTTAAACGTAAATGGACTAAATGGTCCAATCAAAAGACATCGAGTGGCTGAATGGATAAAAAAACATGACCCATACATTTGCTGTCTACAAGAGACCCACCTCATTAAAAGGGACTCACACAGACTGAAAGTGAAGGGATGGAAAAATATCTTTCAGGCAAATGGAAATGAAAAAAAAGCTGGGGTAGCAATACTTATATCCGACAAAATAGACCTCAAAGTGAAGGCCATAACAAGAGATAAGGAAGGCCACTTCATAATACTAAAGGGATCAATACAACAAGAGGATATAACCCTGATAAACATATATGCACCCAATGCAGGAGCACCCACATACATAAGAAAACTCCTGGAAGACATCAGGGGAGAGATCGACAACAATACAATCATAGTAGGGGACTTTAATACACCACTGACATCACTGGATAAATCTGCTAGACAAAAAATCAGCAAAGAAACAGCAATCCTAAATGACTCACTAGATCAGATGGACTTAATTGACATCTTCAGAACACTTCACCCCAAAGCAACAAAATATACGTTCTTCTCAAGTGCTCATGGGACATCTTCAAAAATAGACCACATATTGGGTCACAAACAAAGTCTCCCCAAATTCAAGAAGATTGAAATCATACCAAGCATCTTCTCAGACCACAAGGGCATAATATTAGAAATAAACTACAATAAAAACAACCCAAAATACTCAAACACTTGGAAGCTGAATAGCATGTTATTAAATATTGATTGGGTTACCAATGAGATCAAAGAAGAAATTAAAAACATCCTGGAAACTAATGACAATGAAAACACAACAATCCAAAACCTTTGGGACACAATGAAAGCAGTCCTGAGAGGGAAGTTTATAGCTCTACAGGCCTACCTCAACAAACAAGAAAAAATGGTAGTAAATCATCTAAATCTACAGCTCAAAGAATTAGAAAGAGAGCAACAAGAAAAGCCCAGAGTGAGCAGAAGGAAGGAGATAATAAAGATTAGAGCAGAAATAAATGACATAGAGACCAAAAAAACAATACAGAAAATCAATGAAACCAAGAGCTGGTTCTTTGAAAGGATAAACAAGATCGACAAACCTCTAGCCAGGCTCACCAAAAAGCAAAGAGAGAGGACCCAAATAAACCAAATCAGAAATGATAGAGGCGAAATAACAACAGACCCCACAGAAATACAAATGATTGTTAAAAAATACTATGAACAACTCTACTCCAACAAACTAGACAACCTGGAGGAAATGGACATATTTCTAGAAAAATACAACATTCCAAAACTTAATCAGGAAGAATCTAAAAATCTCAACAGGCCAATAACTATGGAAGAAATTGAAGCAGTCATCAGAAAGCTTCCAGCAAACAAAAGCCCAGGACCAGACGGCTTCACAGGGGAGTTTTACCAAACATTCAAGGAAGAACTAAAACCTATCCTCCTCAGACTACTACAAAAAATCCAAGAGGAAGGAACACTTCCAAGCTCATTCTATGAAGCCAGCATCACCCTAATACCAAAACCAGGTAAAGACAACACAATGAAAGAGAATTACAGGCCAATATCCCTCATGAACATAGATGCCAAAATCCTCAACAAAATCTTAGCAAATCGGATCCAGCAGTACATCAGAAAGATCATACACCATGACCAAGTAGGATTTATCCCAGGGATGCAAGGATGGTACAATATCCGCAAATCAATAAACGTGATACATCACATAAACAAATTGAAGGAAAAAAACCACATAGTCATATCAATTGATGCAGAAAAAGCATTTGACAAAATTCAACACCCATTTTTGATAAAAACTCTCAGCAAGGTGGGAATAGAAGGATCATACCTCAACATAATAAAAGCCATATATGACAAACCCACAGCCAACATCATACTCAATGGACAAAAACTAACACCATTTCCCCTAAAAACAGGAACAAGACAGGGATGCCCACTCTCACCACTCCTGTTCGACATAGTACTGGAAGTATTAGCCATTGCAATTAGACAAGAAGAAGAAATAAAAGGCATCCAAATTGGAAAAGAGGAAGTAAAACTGTCCTTATTTGCAGATGACATGATATTATACATACAAAACCCTAGAGACTCCATCAAAAAGCTACTAGACTTAATACATGAATTTGGCAAAGTAGCAGGATACAAAATTAACCCCAAGAAATCTGAGGCATTTCTATACACCAATAGTGAACTTTCAGAAAGAGAGATTAGAAAAACAATCCCATTTACCATCGCACCAAAAAAATTAAGCTACCTAGGAATAAACTTAACTAAAGAGGTAAAAGACCTCTACTCAGAAAACTACAGGACGTTGAAAAAAGAGATAGAGGAAGACATAAACAGATGGAAGAACATACCGTGTTCATGGATTGGTAGAATCAACATCATTAAAATGTCCATACTGCCCAAAGCAATCTATAAATTCAACGCACTTCCCATTAAAATACCAACGGCATATTTCACAGACCTAGAACGAACTCTCCAAAAATTCATCTGGAACAAAAAACGACCCCGAATAGCTGCAGCGATCCTGAGAAAGAACAAAGTAGGTGGGATCTCAATACCAGATATCAAGCTGTATTACAAAGCCACTGTTCTCAAAACTGCCTGGTACTGGCACAAGAACAGACATATAGATCAATGGAATAGAATAGAGAGCCCAGAAATCAGCCCCAACCAATACGCTCAATTAATATTTGACAAAGGAGGCAAGAACATACAATGGAGTCAAGACAGTCTCTTCAATAAATGGTGCTGGGAAAATTGGACAGATACATGCAAGAAAATGAAACTAGACCACCAACTTACACCATACACAAAAATAAACTCAAAATGGATAAAGGACTTAAATATACGACCGGAAACCATAAAAATACTAGAAGAATCCAAAGGCAACAAAATCTCAGACATATGCCGAAGCAATTTCTTCACCGATACAGATCCTAGGGCATTGGAAACTAAAGAGAAAATAAACAAATGGGACTACATCAAAATAAAAAGTTTCTGCACAGCAAAAGAAACCATCAACAAAACAACAAGAAAGCCCACTACATGGGAGAACATATTTGCCAACATTATATCTGATAAGGGCCTAATCTCCAACATTTATAGGGAACTCATACAACTTAACAAAAGGAAGATAAACAATCCAATCAAAAAATGGGCAAAGGACCTAAATAGACACCTTTTAAAAGAGGACATTCAGAAAGCCAAGAGACATATGAAAACATGCTCAAAGTCGCTAATCATCCGAGAGATGCAAATCAAAACAACAATGAGGTACCATCTCACACCTGTCAGAATGGCTATCATCAACAAATCAACAAACGACAAGTGCTGGAGAGGAAAAATATGTAATACTCTTTGTAATAATTTAAGCAATAAAAAAAAGCAGAAAAAAAATATCTATTAAACGTATCTGGTCTAAGTGTCATTTAAAGTTGATGTTTCCTTATTGATTTTCTGTCTGGATGATCTATCCATTGAAATGAGGTATAGAAGTCCCCTACTATTATTGTATGCTGTCTATTTCTCCCTTTAGGTATATTAATATTTGTTTTATATATTGATATGCTGCCAGGTTGGGTGCATAAATATTTACAAATTTCTTCTTCTTGAATTGACCCCTTTATCACTGTGTAATGTTCTTCTTTGTCTCTTATTACAGTCTTTATTTTTAAAGTCTATTTTGTCTGATATAAGTATAGCTACCTCAGCTTTCTTTGGGTTTCCATTTGCATGGAATGTCTTTTCCATACTTTCACTTTCAGGCTGTGTGTTCTTCCATCTAAAATGAGTTTTTTTGGAGGCAGCATATAAATAGGTCATGTTTCTTTATTCATTCAGCTACTCTTTGAGTTTTGATTAGAGAATTTAGTGCATTTACATGTAAAGTAATTATTGGTAGGTATGTATGGACTTATTGCCATTTTGTTCATTGTTTCCTGGCTATGTTTATAGTTTCCCTCTGTTCCTCATTTTTTTTCGTGCACTCATCCTTGTGGTTTAGTAACTTTCTTTAACAGTATTTTTGTACTCCTTTCTCTTTATCTTTTGTGAGTTTACTGTAGGTTTTTGCTTTGTGACTATTATAAGTGGGCATTTTATTACTTGTGTCTGCTTTACCTAAGCAGAATTTAGAGGGATACAGATCCCTCAAAAGGTAGAGTTTTTTAATTTTATTTTATTGCTTCATTTCAATCATGGCTAGAGTTGGAATTCCCAGTTTTGGCCAAACTGACACTACACATTCCAGTAGAGCCTGAAAGATCTGCAGAAGAAACTCCACATCTTCCATAAAATCTAGGTTCACAAATAGTTTCTTTCGGTGAAATGAGATAGCACAGGATAGTGTGCATGGAAGAGACAGAGAAAATCTGACAAACAGCATTTCTCCCCCAGATTCACCACCATCTTGAAGAGCACTGGGCTTCTACAGACCACAGGAGACAGAGTCCAATGCACCTGTTCTTGACTGACAAAGAGGCTCCCCTCCGACATACTGCATAATAAATGATCAAATTTTGTAATTTGGGGTTTTAGAGAGATACTCAAGATAATGCATTCATAATATTAAATCTCTGAAAGGGCTATTTCTCTTAATCCTCGCCTATCCCCAATTTTTCTTCTCTTTTATCGATTTCTGTTTGCTTTAACTGATACAAAAAGCATTTAATTATTTCTTTTTTCATTAAATCAATCTGTTAGTCTAGTTTCAAATTCTCAGAACTTTGGCTTAGTTTTTTTCTAAGACACACGAGCCAATCCTGCCCTTGACTCCTAATGGGAAAATCTGTTCTGTGCTCACAAAGCCAGATTAGATCATTAATTCCTAGTGTCTTCTATTATAATTCATACTTATGGAAGCAGTCCCAGAGAGTGTGCTAACCAGGTCTTTATTCAAGTCCATGAGTGATTAATATTCTTGAGGACACACGCATACCTCAGACCCTTAAAGCCCATGTGAATTCTCATAGGGGCCAGGTGGTCTTCAGGTCTCAAGGTCACCCAGAAAATCACCTCATATGTGAAAGAATCAACTTCTACCATTGAACACAGACTCTGATCTGGGTTCCATGAGTCTAATTAGTAACTGATATTTTACAAAGTGCGTTTGCAAACAATTGTGCTTTATAACAATCCCTCCAGGTAGAGAGGGTAAAAAAAAAAGTTATTTCTTTATTAATGTTAGGTAAACTGGGCAAAGAGAAGTTTAGACTCTTCCCTGAGATAGCACAGCTGATGAGTATCAGAGAAGATGCCAAATTCTCTTCACTCTATATCTGAATGGACATACTTATCCCTTCGAAAGTTGAAAAGAAATGATCAGAAAATACCATATTCAACTTCACAGTATTTTTGGAAGAGAAAAGAGGGGGAAGATATTTCTCTTCTACTACAAATAGAAAAGCCACGTCCCATAGAACATAGCCTCTGCGTTCCTTCCCCCACCCTTATTTCTAACCATACCAAAGAAAACAATAGGGAAGTGTGGAAAGCAAGAAGACATTTCCTTCTAAATAAGCAGCCCTATACCCTATCTTTAGTGAATGATTTCATCATCTTAACTTTTTAATTTGTAACTTGAAAAGCCTAGTCAGCCAAATGGCTTTGGTTTTATTGCATTTTCCAAGATATCATAATGATAATTAATCTCCTAGAAGACAATACAGTCTGTTGTATCTCCAGAGAAGGAGCTAAGTTTGTTCTTGGTGAATTACACCTAACAGGTGCCACTAACCTTTAAATGTGATCCTATATTATTTAAGTTTTAGACAGTTTAATCACGTTCTGATTATTAATATGATTTTTATATCCAATAGTGCAAAAGGGTAATAATGTTGTAGAGCTAAGACAGGAGGAAAGGGTAAAATTATCATCAGTATTAGTGATTCACTGTTGGTAGGCTAGGTAATGTTAAAGATGTGCTTTATTACTTGGTTCAAACTTAACAATTGAGAAGAAAAAGTAGCCAATCAATCAGAGAGCCTGAAAAGGGGGAGTGGCTAAATTCTCTCTTTCTTCTTATATAATTCAATCAAATTTAGATTCAAAGGTATTTCAATCATCCAGAGGAACACGTGTTTATTCACTAAACATTTGATGGGCACCAACTATGTGCAGGGCTCTGGATTAGGCACTGGGGCTCTACAACTTCCTCTTCTCAAGTGTTCAGGTTTAACTGGGGGGTCAGATAGAAAAAGAATAAATTACACTCCACATGCTACACTACAGATATGTATCAAGTACCCTAGGCTCACAGAGGAGGGAACTACTTTTTCTTCCTGGATAAAGCCAAGGAATCTCACAGAAAAAAAGGTGAAGGTGAAAGTAGGTAAAAGATAACAGTTCCTTCACCTAAAAAAGAAAGGAGCCCTAACCGGTTTGGCTCAGTGGATAGAGCATCAACCTACAGACTCAAGGGTCCCAGGTTCGATTCCGGTCAAGGGCATGTACCTTGGTTGCGGGCACATCCCCAGTAGGAGGTGTGCAGGAGGCAGCTGATCGATGTTTCTCTCTCATCGATGTTTCTACCTCTCTATCCCTCTCCCTTCCTCTCTGTAAAAAAATCAATAAAAAATATTTTTAAAAAAAGAAAGGAAAGAGGGGAAGGGAGTGTACAGGAGCTTGAGCCTCCAGTAGATGAGCCACATAAGCAGGGGTTTTTCTATCTTGCCCACTGTCTATCCACTACCTGGACTGTTGTTGCTGTCACTCAATAAATACTTATTGGACAGATACATGAACTCTGGTACAAGGAGGAGAGAATGTGAATTTTGTTATCTCGGCTCATATTTAACTGTAATTTTTCTATCTGTCTGCTTTCTGATTCAGGTTCACAGTTTGTTATCAGCAATGCCAAAACACAAAAATGCATGAAAACCAAAAGCACTTTCCTAACTCATTTAGTGTCAAAATGTAACCTGACTTGACCTCATTCATGGAAAAACCTGATCTGAACTGACACTGGCTATTTTTAATCTTTATTTACTCTAAGTAGTGTGAATATGTATCCACTCTGCTGAGAATGTAATATATATTGTGTTTGATAATGGGGTGCTGCCCCAGACCTTGCTGGGGGTGTTGTATAATATGCACTATTTGTACTGCAGCACCTTTCTAAAATCTGAAAAATTCCGAATTCCAAAACACATTTGCCCCCAAGGGTTTGAGATAAAATATTGTAAAACAGTACAATAACCCTGATGGAATTCACAAATGCTATCAACTTTTGCTTCTTAACCTCCTTTTGGCTTATTGCTCAGAGTCTGTCTTATGCTAAGCTCAGTGAAGGTTGCTCTGCTGTCTTACTATGGCCCTGGATTATGGATGCCCCATGTATGTGATCAACTCCAGCCCCTCCCCGCTTGGGGATGACCTACCCAGGGGCCCAATATTGGCTTCAACTGGTCAAAGGTACATCTCATACATGACTCTGATATACTGCCACTGTTTTAGTGATCATAAACTGCATAACACTTCTTTCATAGTAATGGAGGCAGAGTTCAGCCTCTATATGCCAAATGGAAAGAGACAGCAAAGTAAGAAATTACCTTCCCCTTAATGTGAATGAACTATTGTTGGGTGCCTTGGAGACAAGAAAATTCAATATTGTGAAAGAGAAAAGCACAGAGAAGCAAGGAAATCAAGTCAAAGACAAATGCTGCCTATTGCAAATCTTGCCAAGAACAAACACCGAACAGGAAGATACAGGAAATCTACTTATTCTGAGCAACTAGTATGTATTAGATGCTGCAGCCAATGATTTGTTGTCACATGTTAGCCTCATAATTACCCAGAGAGATCTGTTTAGACACCTTTATTTTTCAAAGAGGGAGGAAAGGTATAGTAAGACTGAAAAACTTCCTCCAGTGACATAGAACGAGGAACAAGCAGACCTAGGGCAGAGTGGGGTGTCTCCTGCATAGTATGCCATACCGCCTGACACAGCTCTGAGCTTAAAGTCACATGCAAAAGGATGGTGGCCAGAGAAAAAGGCCAGCACTCTCAGGTGCATGCAGAACACCCAGCTTAGCTTTCACTGATTAGCAGCAGTGAATAGTGAATGGTGAATAGGCCATGTTTTGTGCATAGGGTCATTGACTTATTGTTGTTATCAAGACCAATGGAAAATTGAGCAACTACTATAGCCTAAGCCTTGTGCTGGACACTTCACTTATAGGAAATCATCTTTTCCTGTACCCTGCAAGACAGGTATTATAACCCCCTGAGATTCATAGAACTTGCTTAGGGCTCCTCTGCTAGCAAGTGGTAGATAAGGGATTTAAATATACAATTATCTAACTCTAAAATGCATGCTCTTTCAACACATCCTGCTGCAGCACGTTCATATACGAAGCTATTGTTGGTGTTGAATCATAAGGGCCACCTCCTATTCACAGCACTTACTCTTGAGCAGTTATTGAAGGATGAAAGAAGGCTCATTGCACTGCCACACTTGTCCTCTCCCAAGGAACAAAAGACACAAAAGCACATATGGAATTCGGAATGCCCTAGAACAGCCACCCACCTGCAACTCATCTAACTCTGAGGATGTGACCCCCTTTGAGAAAAATGAAACCAAAAATATTGAAGTCAACATGCAATTCATTCACACTTCGCACACATTAAGGAAGCCATCTGTGGATTTCAGGTGGTTCTCCCACCTGTACACCACTGGGCCACACTGACTGAGCTACAAAGGACAGATCACCAGCGATGTGATTTTTCAAACCCTACTTATGACAGCTCACCTAGTTATGACAGCATGGATGACTGGGCACACAGACATAAGAACACTGACCCTATGCTTCTCCTGAGGAAGACTATACCAAGAATATTCTCTTATAACTGTAAGATAGAATGGGACTGAAGAAGGGGAGTAGGTTATGAGCACAGAGCTCTGCATTCACCATTTCCAAACCTTCTCCCTGAAGCCATATTCTCAAGGAGCTGTGAGAGACCCTTCATATTGCATCGCCAGCCTCTACGCACTGGATAGTTCGTTCAGTGGTTCTCAGTCATGTAAGATACGGTCTACCTCCCTCTCTCCCCCCTCCCCCAGGTAGTGGTGTTTGGTGATGGGATCTGGAAGTGTGTGTGGGGTGAGAGAAGTGTGCTATTGTCACATGGATGGAAGAGTTGGTCTATCCTTTAGTGGGAGGGAACCAAAAATCTAAAGGTGGTACAAGGAACTGTCACAAAATATCAAGATACCAATCTCTTTGCTGGAAGACTGCCATAGAACTGGCATTGGGTCCCAAGCTTGTGGTTGATGTCTGATGCCAAAGTACCTCCTCGCCCCTCCATCCCTCAGGCCATGAGACTCCTGCCACACAAGAGGTATTCCTGAAAGCCAGCATTGCCTTGGATGTCAAAATTACTATTAGTTAGATATTTTCTAAAATTTTAGCCATGATAAATAAATAAATAAATTAGCCACAATAAGTAGTGAGAGAAAAGGAGTAAATGGGGAAGAGAAAACAAAAATTCTTAATCCAAGTTGCAAACAGCACATTTCTTGATTTTTTTTTTAAAACACAACTTTAGAAAAGAAGGAATTCTGATACAAAAATATTGCTCGTCGAGTTTTCTTTCCTGCACCCTCCCTAATTCTGCATATTGCTTCAAGTCCAAATTTAATCCTTGACAGGATTAGATGGCCAAGATCTCACTGATCATCATCTGGTTCTGTAGCAATAGGGTTATGTGTTGGCTGAGAATATGAGTATATCATGTATTGCAGTGGTCAGCACACTCTCTCGCCTGTAGGCCACATTCAGCCATGCCGTTTTCACATGACCCGGGAGCTAAGAATGTTTTTTACATTTTTAAATTGTTGTTAAAAAAGAAGAAACAAGGAAAGGAAGAGGAGGTAGAGGGCAGGGAGGAGGAGGGTATGTGACAGAGCTCATATGCAGCCTCACAAAGCCTAAAATATTTACAGAAAAAGTTTGCAGACATCTATATTGTTAATTTGTAGTTCAGGCATTTTGAGGTCAGGAATATGACTCTCCTTAGAAAGCATCAGTCAGTCACAGCATAACACCCAAAGGCCTCCAACCTAGGAAATATTTTAATAGTGAAGATGAGTGCCACACCTATATGTGGTCTGGAAATAGGTATCAAATAGAAAGCCCATGCATCTTAGCCAGAGGTAAGTCTCACTGCTTATTCAGAAGAATGCCCTCATTTTGTCTTAAGGTTACCAATAGCCTTCTTCTCCTCCAGGTTGTTATTTCTGTGTTCATGGTCCAGGGGCCCAAACGGTTGTCCAGAGCTCAATCACTCCCACGTCAGTTCCCATTCACTCTTTGCTACTGTGTAGCAATAAATTAGGCAAATATGGCCAAGAAGGGAGCTATGAAGATCATAATTAACAAGGAAGACAGTTGGAGGATTTATAATGAAGGCTGATCCTACTCTAATTTCACTGGGAAAGAGCATTGTCTCAATCTCACTGCCAGTAATCAGCTCTGCCTTTATTGCATTGTAAATACTGCTTTAATTACCATGCTCCTGAGTTCAGAAGAGGGAACTCTATCCTGACTGGATTTCACATTCTGACAGTCCCTCCTCCTCATTCTCTGGGCCTTCTCTGCACACAATAGAATTATGCAAATGAAACTGGCAGGCAGTGTGAGAGGATCAGAAGCGGCTGAGATGAGCAATAGGAGAGATGTTCTCTCCCTAATTATCATCCTGATTCCTCTTATGCTGGAGTCTCGAGAGGAGTTAGCCAACGTGGAAAAGGCACCCCTGTTGGGATAACTTCTGAAAAGGCTCAACTGAGCCATTGATGATAGCAGTCTTAAGGATTTTTAGGTTACAAAAAGGAAGCAGTTATTAATTAGGCATTAATTAGCATCAGCCAGGAAGTGGGCCAAGAGGTACAGTAGCCAAAGTTCAGGGGATGTAAACTTGAGGCTCAGTTCATCCACTAATTCATTATGGGACTTGGACAAATCATTTCTCTTTTTGGACCTTAGCTTCCACCACTGAAAAATGGGGTTAGATTAAATGGTTGCATATAATTCCAGGTCAAAAAACTGTATGGATTGCCCTGGCTGGTGTAGCTCATGGTTATAGCATCCACCCATGCATCAATGGGTCATGGGTTTGATTCCAGGAGTCAAAGGCATGTACCTGGGTTGCAGGTGAGAAGAAAACAATGCAACTAGGCCAAGGCAGTGTTCTTTCAGCTCCCCTTTTTATAGATGGGCAGGTCACATAGTTGTAAAACACACCTGGGGTTCCTTCTTAGCATCTCATCCAAAAAGATGCAATCCAGTTATAGAGAAACATTAATATCACTCCCTTATGTAAAGGGTAAGAAACATCATAGGTCATGAAAATTATCAGCAATGAAAATAAAATAATAACACATGCTGTGATAGCCAATGGTCCTGGATTAGAACCCTACTTCTGCCATTTTATAGCTATGTGACCTTGTTAGATAAGCTTTATACACCTTATTTTGCTCAGCTGCAAGATATCAGAAAGCACCAGGAATAATGACATCAAAAATACAGCAACCTTCCAAGAAATGATCATTATAATCTTATCATTATCATTAGGTATATATAATAATTGTGTGATTGTCATACAAACTACAGATAAAACTATCAATGCTGCAAATGGTAACCTTACTCAAAACTTGAGGTTTAAACTACTCTGCGCCTTTAAAAACCCCACCCTGGGAGTACTGTTTTCTCTTTTCTCATTATTACCACAGGAAGACACAGGGAAACACAAATGAAAAGGAAAGCTAATGGCACCCCCTTTCTCCCTCTGTCTAGGACTCTGATGGAGGCCCATTGATGGTTCTTGGCACTGATGTGCTTCATTCCTCTGGGTTGTGGGCTGACACCCCCGGGGTTGAGGAAGCCTGAGACAGAGACCTACCCTTCCTGGCTCTCCATATTTCCAAGCCACTTGTGCCAACTGCTAGTTGGGACACATCCCAGATTCTGCAGAAGTAGCAGGCGAGCATCCAATGATGAGCACACAGGAATGCAAAGCCATGTCAGAAAATCATCCCATCTCAAGGACCTCCAAGGCCATCAGATCCCGACTCCAGCAACCTTGCCAAGCGGTGACCCTGCTTCTCCTAAACATTGCCACATTCTGAGACAGCCGATTCCATATTTAGATAGCTCTGACTTTTAGAAAGCTTGTCTTTATCCTCATCTAAAATATGTCCCCTGTAACTTACAGTCATCATTTGTCATAATTCTAATCTCTTAAGTCATTTAGAACAAAAGTTAATCCTTTCTCCATATGGCAACCCTTGAAAAAATTTGGAAACCTCAGTCATGTCATCTCTTGATTGCCAATTCTTCTGCTAGACAACTCCCTACCCTTCCTCAGTTCTTTATTTACCACCACTCAGGGAGATCAGAGAAATAACTTGAAAGCATCTAAATAGCTAACTGTCTTTGAAATAAAAAAAATAGTTCTATTTAATTCCTAAACAAATAATGGAGAGTTGGCAGCATGATCGAACAGAGTTTATAAATACATGTCGCTTAAAAGACAGATGGGTATGTAAGAAGAACATGGACTTTGGAGTCAGACCAACTTGAATTTGAACCTTGGCTCTTCCACTTACTTGCTGAATGACCTTGGACAGATTACTTAACCTCTCTCAGCCTCAGTTTCCTTATCTGTCAAATAAATTTAATACACTTGTCCTAAAGGGTTCATGTGAAGATTGAATGAAAGAAATACTGTGAATGTGCTTAGCATGCAACCCGGCCAAAGAACATGAGTTTTGAAGTTAGAAGGAAGGGTTGGAATGCTTATCAATGAAAAATTGTACAAGTAACTCAAGTATCCTGGGCCTCATTTTCTTCATCTGTCAAATGCATAATAACATTGAATTTCAAATTTTATTATGAAGATTAGAAATATTGTTGGTAAAGTGCCTAGCACAGAGCCTGCTTCTTGAGTTATCTTTATTTTTACAGACTAAAAAATTGTTTCTTTTTCATTTCACTTCCATGGCATCTCATTAGAAAATGCAAACCAGTGTGATCTGCTAAATTCTTGATCTTTATAACAAGTTGGTACTGAGAAAAATGGGTGTTATGACAAGAAGATACCTTACCAGAATTTATGAAATATAAATAAAAATCCAAAGATTCCCTTATGAAATAAAAAAATTTGCAAAAAATAACTAAACAATGTCAGTACAATATACATCCTGATTTTTTTTTTACATACTAATATTCAAAAGGAGACCAAGGGAGTCATAACTTAGCTAAAGCAGGCTACTAGGACATCAGTGATTTTTTAGTTTAAAATGTCAGAGAGAAATTTACAGGAATGAAGCCAGATAGTAAGTGTTTGGACCACTTGAGAAGAATGTCAAGTATTCTGAAGGTGCAAAGAAGAGAGAAAAAGCACATGGACTCTCTACCTAGGGGCACACCTTTCGAGAGGCAGGGTTCTGCTCAACAGATGTACTGAAAAGATTCAGTGATCTCAGTGCCAGTCCATCACTGCCCCTGGGAAAATATGTCCAAAACACACATCCTTTGCAAAAGGACTGTCTGAGTGCATGAAAGGCAAATCAGAAGTGACAACCTGCAGGATAAGGACACTATGACTTCCAAGCCTGAAGTTAAAAGCAACTCTGAAAACAGACAGTGGAAAAAGTATCAAAAGAATTCACTTCTGACCTGCTCCCCACTCTGCTTTGTTCCCTGAACAAATCACTTCTCCCCCTCTCTTTGCCTCAGCATGGGATGGAAGATGGAGTGAGGGAGCACTGGGTAATTTCCGAGGTCCCTTTTGCACCAACACATGCTGGGTTTCTTTTCTGTCAAAGGTATGGTATTCAAGATTGATTAGTATCAAGAAGTTAGCAAATTGCCAGGCAGCTCCTAGCATAGAGCCCAGATCATGAGAGGTTGAATAAGAAGATGTGCCTGGAAGTGAACCACTTTGAAATTAACATCAATCAGTGAGTGTCTACTTAATGCTCAAAGTGGTTAGGACTTAATGGAAACATAAGATCCCTTTGAGGGCATTGGCTTTCACTACATTGGAACCAGTATAGACTGAAACCCAGACCCAGAAATTTTTCATTGAAGTACAACTTTCCCAAGAACATAAGAGTCTCTCTCAATTCTTTTACAAGGAGTCCTTGTTCAGCATCTTAAAGGTGGTAATGAGAGCTACTGTCTTTCAAACCAAGAGATAAGTATTCAGCTCCCCTTCCCATACACATCCCTGCATCTTTCCTCCCTAGTGTCCAGGCCTGGAACTTCTTTATCAGAAGGCACAGGTCGGACACATTCAAGTCTTTGTCTTGTGGAGGAAACAGACATGAGTGTGGGTGAAGAGATGGTGTCCAGAGCCACTAAGGACATGAATATAAGACCACCCACACACCATCTGCTCATTTGCTATCTTGATCTAAGGAAAAAGAAAAATGGTGTCCCCAGAAGCAGTATTCTTAGAGGTACATCCCTCCTATAGATACAGCCTAAATGTTCAATATCAGTGACATAATTATGTAATCATTACATGCCATGCCAATTATGATGTAACTAGAGGCCTGGTGCATGAAATTCATGCACAGGTAGGGTCCCTAGGCCTGGCCGGCAATCAGGGGGCCCTCACTGGCACCCACCTTGGCTGGCCTGGCTCTGCCCACTCACTGGCCCTACCCCCCACTACTCTGTGGGGTGACCAGCGGGGCAATCAGGGGTGGAGCCTGGGGCCTGTGTGCTGGGGGCAGCTCCTGCATTGAGCGTCTGCCCCTTGGTGGTCAGTGCACGTCATAGTGACCATTTAGTTCCACTGGTCGTTCCGCCTTTTGGTTGATTTGCATATTAGGCTTTTATTAATATAGGCTTATTCTGACCACCCAACTGGAACGCAAGCACCCTCATTTAGCCACATACATTTATGCTGTCATTATGGAGGTTATAAATTCCTTCTTTGTGGGCTCTTTTCTCACAGAAATGAAAATATTCCAATGCTTGTCTTCCTGGCCACCTCCAGAGAAGCCAGTGCCCCAATGAGTTGCTAAAGGAGGCAACTTCGGAGCCCCTTCCCCCAAGACAAAGAAAGGCAATATACATCATGGGCCACCCACTCTCTATCTTATTCCTTATCCCCTTTATTAAATGCCTTTGCCATTCCATTCCAGCAACAGAAGGCTGGGGTGGGCCAGCCGGATGGCATGGTGCTGAAATCGCTCCCCATAAAAACGTGCCTGCAATGTTACAACAGCTTTGATGCTGTTGTAATGCACTCATAAAATCAAGGAACATATGTAGAGGCAGCTGCTGGTGGCAGCGAAGGAATGTAAAAAATATGGGGCTGTTGAGAAACTTTGATAGATTTTACTGCAAGCCAAGTATGTATATATTTTTTATGGTCTGCTATATGAACCTACAAAAAAATCATGCTTTTCTTTAGTGTGTTTATTCATTGCATTGTTTATAACAAATCTCTGAGACAAAGTAGGAGACCAGATGATTAGTTTTCAAATCAGTGGTTTCTGTTTAGCCTTAAGAAACTCAGGGAGAAAGGACGGGCTTTTAAAAATGGTTCTTGGAAGGCCCTGGGGGAGCTCAAGGTGTTCGGAAGAGCTTACTGTCATTCTACATAAACCACTTCCCTATTTCCCTACATCACACCCTCTGGATGCATCAGGACGCTCTGAGGATAACTATTCAACTGCCTTGATCTGGCATGGGTTTTGCTGCAACTATAAGAGGGTCAGGAAGAGATATGATAATAAACAGAAGAAAAAAATCAGATTACTTAAGCTGAAGGGTAGTATTAGGACACAAACAATATATGGGTGCCCAAGGTAATCAATAGGATGTGAAAAGAAAATCTTAAAGTATTTATTGGTATGTATAATAATAGGGAAGATGGTATGCTCTACTAGTATTTAATATATGCTCAATGGGAATGCTCCTATCACTAGCAGATCAGTGGACGTGAGGACTCAATCTAAAATTTATATACTGTGTATTCATATATGGGCATAAATGCTCCCAAATTCATTCCTACAAATGTGTGATCAAAAAGTTTAGAGATAGCTGAGTTAATAGTACAAAAACCTTTACTTAACTATAAGAAAAAAAACCCATATCATCAATAAATAGATAATTCTTCTGTTTCAGAGCATGAAAAAAAATGGCAAATTTCCAAATCATTTTACTTGGCTGGAACATGTGTTCTGTGTTTGGTTGGCTGGCTTTTATTTGTTTGTTCTTGTTTTGAATGTAATCCTTCTGTGACTCCCATGTTGATACAAGTTTTTTCTTTCTTTCTTATGGTTTTTATTCCACTGGCATTTTAATGGGGATCTGGGAGAGCTAAAATGCGCAGATCTGCAATACCCCCTTACCCTGCTCTTTCCATTACATCTGTGATTCTCCTTGCTGCAAGCCAAGTCAGGTTCAAAAATTAATAAAATACTAAGAGTCATGTCCATGGCTAGAGCAACAACTATGAATTTTAATAACAGAATTTGATATATATTTTAAAAGTGTGGGTTTGATAATGGGATAGGGTTCATATTCTGGATCTGTCATATATACACCTGTGATTAAGTGGGAAGTCAGTCACTCTCTCTTAGACACAATATTATGACCTATGAAATGGAGATGCTTTACATGTGTATTTACAGGATTAATGGAAACTATTATCACAAATATTATAACATGATAGTTATTATCTGTAACAACTTTCCACTGAAGAGCATGTAATTCAAAAGATTTAACAGTTTCATGGTAAAAATAAGGTTGAAAAAGGAGGAAGTAGTAGAGGAAAATAAAAGAAGCTTGAACAAAAAATGAGAATGAAGGAATTTAAAATGTGGTCTAATAGTCTCTTTCAGAGTCCTGCTTAGCAATGCAAGACAAGGGAGTTCGCACAATCCTAAGAAGCCAGGAATTGCTATCTTTGGGGAAAGATGCTGCTCATTTTAAATCTTTCCAATGGTCTTCAATGGTTTATCTCTTGGCAACAGAGGAACCAATGAAACAAGCACATTTCTATTCTTGACTTCCAGGGCTCAGGTGAAAAGTCTATTAATAGGCATGAAAGGCCAGATGGACTGGCCAAGGCCTGGAGCACAAATGTTAGTTTTAGAGGAACCATCTGGGGCTTGTTCTTCTGCCTTAGTGAGAAAGCCAGTGAGAGCCCAGCACACAACACAGTCAATTAGGGAGGCGGTGGTTGGGGGCCTGCTGGTTTTATCCGCCTCTCACTGCTTCAGAAAAATGCTGGCTTGGAGAAGGAAAAACCTTACCAGTTATTTTCTTCTTCCTTTTTTTTTTAATTTTCAAAAACAAGGGGACATGTTTTGGTAGTTAAAAAAGTAAGCAGGGACATTGAAACTCATCTGGGTACAAATTGCCAAGTTTCACAAGAGAAGTTTCCAGAACACTCTCCTAGCATCGGATGTGTTGTTCCCCTGATAGGGTGGGAGGGAGGCCTGGCTCTGGGCATCCAGGGGTGTAAGATCAATATCACCCACCTTCCTGGAACTTTCAGAAATATTGACTTTCTGACATAAAAATAAATACCCCATTATCATAAAATGGGGCAGAGCTATCATTAAATGGTAGCTCTTTACTGAACTATTCTGAGCTACTGTTTCATGTTAAATACTTACAATACTATGTCTGGCCAGTGTGGCTCCAGGAAGTTACCATTCCCGGTCAGGGCATAGGCCCAGGTTGCGGGCTCAATCCCCAGTAGAGGGCATGCAGGAGACAGCTGATCAATGATTCTCTCTCATCATTGATATTTCTCTCTCTCTCTCTCTCTCCTGTCCTCTCTGAAATTAATAAAAATATATTTTAAAAATAATTACAATAATAAAGTTTCTTCATGTTAAAGGACGATTAAAGAAAGAAAAAAATTATGTAAAAAAAGTTAGCACAGTTCATTCATTGTTTTCACCCATTTATTTTGTCAATCTGTGTTCCCTGTGTCAGGCACTGATGGTATAGCATGAAAAGACAGATGGTATACTAGCTTAGCAAAGCTATTTCAGGAGACAGGTTAGAGGTATTCAAAAAGAGAGGTGCCCCCCCAAGGAGGGTAGAGAGCCTCAGGTTTGGGCCACTTCGTAAGGCATGACATTGAATAAAATGCCTAATTTTCAAACCTTTAATTTCCCTAATATGTAAAATAGAAATAATTACAAAATATATTCCTAAGAGTTATGATATAAACAGTAATGCAAGAATAGTGTAAAATCTAGTGCTTGGCTCTTAGTCATAAGTGCTTATTATTATTATTGGCATTTTATATGTGTAAGAATAGTATCTGGGTCAATACATGCTGGTTGAATCATTGTGATTAAAATGTGTTAGAAAGATGGTAAACTTTAAACTTATTCCAAAGAACTATTAAAATGTCACTAGATTTCTACAAGCCCAGTTGGCACCTGACTTCAGGGAGATCACCTGTTGTATAGACAGAGGCCACCTTTGCCAGCCAAGGACCTGCTGTCAATTCACTAAGACCTCGGGGAATTGTTTTCAATCTAGGATACATAAGGCACTTTTACAACTCAACAATAAAAGAAAAAATAACCTAATTTAAAAATGGGTGAAGTATCTGAATGGGCATTTCTCCAAAGAAAATACATCAATTGCCAATAACACATGAAAAGATGCTCAGCATCATTAGCTATCAGGCTAATGTAAATAAAAACCACAATGACATACCTACTCAGATGGCTATAGCCAAAAAGACAAATAGTAACACGTGTTGATGAGGCTGTGGAGAAATTTGAATGCTTATGCACTGGTTCTGGTATTATAAAATGGTGCAGAAACTTTGGAAAACAGTCTTGCAGTTCCTCAAAAAAATATACACAGTTATCATCAATTCAGCTCCTAGGTATATATCTAACGTAAATGAAAATGTATGTCCACATTAAAACTTCTACACAAATGTTTATAGCAGCATGAGCACAATAGCCAAAAATTAGAAACAACCCAATGTTCATAAACTGATGAATGGACAAATAAAACATGGTATGTCCATACAATAATATATTATTCAGTAATAAAAAAGAATGAAGCATTAGTGCATACTACAACATAGATAAACCTTGAAAACTATATTTAAAGTGAAAATAAAAGACAGTCATAAAAGATCAAATAACATGGTTCCATTTATATAAAATGTCCAAAATAGGCAAATCTATAAAGGCAGAAAGTAGATTAGGGTTTGGGACAGAGAGGAAACAAGAAGTGACACTAAAGGGTAAGAGGTTTCTTTTGGGTAATGAAAATATTCTAAAATTAATTATAATGATAGTTGCACAAGTCTGTGAATACACTAAAAACCCTTAAACTGTACAGTATGTGAATTCTCTTTGAATAAAGTTGGGAAAGAAAAGAAGTCAGGCACGAGTCTTTGACTTACAAACCTCCAGGACAAGACAATGCACCATTTTCTCTCCTACATTATTTTACCACTTTTGTTTCAGACATCTGAGGACACAAGTGCTATTTCCCTGTAGGCAAATATATTCCTTCCAGAAATTATTCCCCTAATATGGAAACAATATCCTGAATTGTCTTATTCTTTAGACAAAATGGAGGCTAAAGACTATGCTGAATCAGACACTTCGCTGTAGAAGACTGAGGAGGCAGCAATAAAACACAAAAGCTATTTTATTCTGCAGAAGTTTGGGGTTTTTTTTTTCCTTTGTGACCAGTAAATCACAGTAAATGCAGCAGGATAAGAAAGTACCACCTATATTCGGACATGAAAACTCCAAGGTTATGCTTGTCTATGATACATTACAGGAAATCGCGAGGTACATTCTTTTGAAGAAGGCCATCTTCTCTGGGACAGGATAAAAATACTCCCTCCTCTCAAAAAAATAGGAAGGTAGTCAGACAGTCAGTGTGTTTAATTCAAAACTGACCCTGAAGTAAAGAGAAACCATTTATTCTGTGGTTGGTAGCTTGAGCTCAGTAATGATTTGAGCTTAGATCAGTGGTTCTCAACCTTCCTAATTCTGCGACCCTTTAATACAGTTCCTCATGTTGTGGTGACCCCCAACCATAAAATTATTTTCATTGCTACTTCATAACTGTAATTTTGCTACTGTTATGAATCGTAATGTAAATATCTGATATGCAGGATGTATTTTCATTGTTACAAATTGAACATAATTAAAGCATAGTGATTAATCACAAAAACAATATGTAATTATATATGTGTTTTCCGATGGTCTTAGGCGACCCCTGTGAAAGGGTCGGGTCGTTCGACCCCCAAAGGGGTCGCGACCCACAGGTTGGCGACCCACAGGTTGAGAACCGCTGGTTTAGACACTTCTTTGTTGGTCATTAAGAGCTACTGTGAGAGAGAAAAAGAGAGTGTGTTTGTATAAGAGATTGAGAGCAGGGAGGGAGAGCTCTTGGTGTGGAGGGGTAAAGGAAGTATCGAGAGTTTGAAGGAGGCAGGAAGCAGAGAAAAAGTCCTGGAGACCAGAGCTGGAAAAGTGATCCAAGAGGGAAAAAATCTGATAGGTATATATTGGTGGGAGGCCAAGACAGGGTTTATTGTGAGCACCGCAGCACTATTTAGTGTCATTGACCACCAACCCAATGGGACTGCACCTGTGTCCAGACATCACAGGAACTTCCCTCTGTCCACACCAAGCCGTCACCATGGGCGAGAGCTTTACAGGAGACAACCTGCCACTATCCAGATGCCCTTGGGGATGCCTGCCTGCAGTGCTCCAAGGACAACTGTAAGACCAATGAGTATTCTATGCGGCAAAGTGGGGTCAAAGGGGAAAGCTTCAACCCCCATGTTTGAAAAGACTACAGTCAACAACCTTGTCCACTAAGTGGTTACATAAATGAGAATGTTATGCAGGTCAGGTGGCCATGGCACATATTTGTTAACAGGATTGCTTGTAAAAACAAATCCTTTGAAAGAGGATTTTATTTTGTAGTAAATATTGATTATGATTTATAGTTGAGTCTGGTGCTTGAGGTAGGATTAAGAATAAGTGAAATATTTTAGGGGGTAATCCTATCATTTACTTAAAATGTCTACTGAGTGCAAAGCACTGTTAGTTCACATCATGGGAGATAAATGTTGTGTCCATTTCATGACAAAGCTGAGTCTCTGAAAGAAAAAATGTCTAAGTCAGAGTCACATTGCCCAAAGTGGCAGAGAAAAATCTCACACTTTCATCTTCAAACTTGTAAGACTGCCTTGGTGAAACATATTGTGATGTTAATCTTACTTGATTGATACATTGCTTCTGAAGAGTGAATGAGCAGTAGAGGCACCATTAGGAAAAAGTGAATAGTGATGCATTTGTAGATAGCAAGATAATACTGTTCACTGTAGGTACAAAATGTGTAGTTTTAAATAAAAAGAAATTATTGAGATATAATTGTATTGATTGAGAAAGAGAAAAGGCCACAGCTGTTCAGAAAACTGATCAGACTGAATGTTATAAACAGAATCTTTTGTAGCTCCACTAACACCTGAGAATCCCCACCCCTTTGTAATAATATGATTGCCCCCTTCTGCCTTGATGTATGATCCCAGCAACACCCCCACAGATAACCCAATTCCAAGGAACACCTAAGGTAAAATTCTATGTCTAGCTTCACTAATAATGAAAGCCATACATCATAGCTGCAAATTGCCAGGGACCCTGGGGTAGGCTAAGAGCAGACATTTAATGGCCTTAGGTAATTCCTAAGCACAGACATTTACCATAATAGGAAGTGGAAGAAGTTATGTCTCAGGTAAAATCCAGAAAGTTAGAGAGCTGACCCTTCTTTTCTACAGGCACCTCCCGGCAATTCAGATAGCATCACAGGAAGCATTATAAGATCAAATCAGCTTTGTCAAAAAAAAAAAATCCCAAGTTCTAAGGACGAATGAAGTTGAATATGCAGTATACGCTGAAGTTTGAGATTGCTGCAGAGAAAAAAATAGATGACTACAGTTTTCTCCACTCACTAATTCATTTAATAAACATAATTACCAAGATAGCGGTTGGATGCTATGAGACCTTAAAGGAACTGCTTTGGGAAGACATAAAGGAGATATCTAAAGACTTTAAATGAGATTCAGAAGCATCCTACATGGAATTACACATATAGGCCATACCTTTAAATAAAAGAATATGAATAGTTAATATTTTTAAAACCCCTCAGTATCTGCCAAGTGAGAATTGAGCTTATTTTTAGCTGCCGTTGCCTCCCCAGGATGTGATACGGAATGCAATATGAGCACTGAGGTTCTCTTAGCTCCCATTCATCAGTGAGCTCCCCTGGGTAAATTTCTCATTATTTTGCCCAAAATGGCTGGGTTATGCTTCGGATGCCATGTCCTATTTCTCTCTGTGTCCACCCATTTAGTTCACCGTGTCCACCTGGAGCTCTATTACTGAACAGGGGCAAGCTCGGCTTAATTTCCAAGTCTTATCAGTTTCCTATTCACTTGGTGTCAGATCACCAATGGCCTCCATGTTTTTAAATCCAGTGGACAGTTTCTGGTCCTTAAGTCACATTTTTCACTTGCTACTGAGGATCTGAAACTCCCTTGGTTTTCCTCCTACCTCTTTGGTTCTCAGGATTCCTTACTGATTCTTTCTTATCAACCTGCCCTCTAAATTTGGGAATATGTTAGGCCTCATCCATTGAGCTTCTTATGTTTTCTATCTGCATTTGCTCCCTGGGTGACCTCATCTAATCTTGTTGTTTTAACTGTCATTTAAATACATTTACACATGGCTCAGCCGGTATAGCTCAGTGGTTGGGCATCAACCCATGAACGGATTGATTTCTGGTCAGGGCACATGCCTGGGTTTGCAGGCTCAATCCCCAGTAAGGGGGGGGGGG
>NW_005362439.1:59756-100747 GCF_000412655.1 Myotis brandtii
TAATTATATATGTGTTTTCTGATGGTCTTAGGCAACCCCTGTGAAAGGGTCGTTCGACCCCCAAAGGGGTCGCGACCCACAGGTTGGCGACCCACAGGTTGAGAACCGCTGGTTTAGACACTTCTTTGTTGGTCATTAAGAGCTACTGTGAGAGAGAAAAAGAGAGTGTGTTTGTATAAGAGATTGAGAGCAGGGAGGGAGAGCTCTTGGTGTGGAGGGGTAAAGGAAGTATCGAGAGTTTGAAGGAGGCAGGAAGCAGAGAAAAATTCCTGGAGACCAGAGCTGGAAAAGTGATCCAAGAGGGGAAAAATCTGATAGGTATATGCTGGTGGGGGGCCAAGACAGGGTTTATTGTGAGCACCGCAGCACTATTTAGTGTCATTGACCACCAACCCAATGGGACTGCACCTGTGTCCAGACATCACAGGAACTTCCCTCTGTCCACACCAAGCCGTCACCATGGGCGAGAGCTTTACAGGAGACAACCTGCCAGTATCCAGATGCCCTTGGGGATGCCTGCCTGCAGTGCTCCAAGGACAACTGTAAGACCAATGAGTATTCTATGCGGCAAAGTGGGGTCAAAGGGGAAAGCTTCAACCCCCATGTTTGAAAAGACTACAGTCAACAACCTTGTCCACTAAGTGGTTACATAAATGAGAATGTTATGCAGGTCAGGTGGCCATGGCACATATTTGTTAACAGGATTGCTTGTAAAAACAAATCCTTTGAAAGAGGATTTTATTTTGTAGTAAATATTGATTATGATTTATAGTTGAGTCTGGTGCTTGAGGTAGGATTAAGAATAAGTGAAATATTTTAGGGGGTAATCCTATCATTTACTTAAAATGTCTACTGAGTGCAAAGCACTGTTAGTTCACATCATGGGAGATAAATGTTGTGTCCATTTCATGACAAAGCTGAGTCTCTGAAAGAAAAAATGTCTAAGTCAGAGTCACATTGCCCAAAGTGGCAGAGAAAAATCTCACACTTTCATCTTCAAACTTGTAAGACTGCCTTGGTGAAACATATTGTGATGTTAATCTTACTTGATTGATACATTGCTTCTGAAGAGTGAATGAGCAGTAGAGGCACCATTAGGAAAAAGTGAATAGTGATGCATTTGTAGATAGCAAGATAATACTGTTCACTATAGGTACAAAATGTGTAGTTTTAAATAAAAAGAAATTATTGAGATATAATTGTATTGATTGAGAAAGAGAAAAGGCCACAGCTGTTCAGAAAACTGATCAGACTGAATGTTATAAACAGAATCTTTTGTAGCTCCACTAACACCTGAGAATCCCCACCCCTTTGTAATAATATGATTGCCCCCTTCTGCCTTGATGTATGATCCCAGCAACACCCCCACAGATAACCCAATTCCAAGGAACACCTAAGGTAAAATTCTATGTCTAGCTTCACTAATAATGAAAGCCATACATCATAGCTGCAAATTGCCAGGGACCCTGGGGTAGGCTAAGAGCAGACATTTAATGGCCTTAGGTAATTCCTAAGCACAGACATTTACCATAATAGGAAGTGGAAGAAGTTATGTCTCAGGTAAAATCCAGAAAGTTAGAGAGCTGACCCTTCTTTTCTACAGGCACCTCCCGGCAATTCAGATAGCATCACAGGAAGCATTATAAGATCAAATCAGCTTTGTCAAAAAAAAAAAAAAAATCCCAAGTTCTAAGGACGAATGAAGTTGAATATGCAGAATACACTGAAGTTTGAGATTGCTGCAGAGAAAAAAATAAATGACTACAGTTTTCTCCACTCACTAATTCATTTAATAAACATAATTACCAAGATAGCGGTTGGATGCTATGAGACCTTAAAGGAACTGCTTTGGGAAGACATAAAGGAGATATCTAAAGACTTTAAATGAGATTCAGAAGCATCCTACATGGAATTACACATATAGGCCATACCTTTAAATAAAAGAATATGAATAGTTAATATTTTTAAAACCCCTCAGTATCTGCCAAGTGAGAATTGAGCTTATTTTTAGCTGCCGTTGCCTCCCCAGGATGTGATATGGAATGCAATATGAGCACTGAGGTTCTCTTAGCTCCCATTCATCAGTGAGCTCCCCTGGGTAAATTTCTCATTATTTTGCCCAAAATGGCTGGGTTATGCTTCGGATGCCATGTCCTATTTCTCTCTGTGTCCACCCATTTAGTTCACCGTGTCCACCTGGAGCTCTATTACTGAACAGGGGCAAGCTCGGCTTAATTTCCAAGTCTTATCAGTTTCCTATTCACTTGGTGTCAGATCACCAATGGCCTCCATGTTTTTAAATCCAGTGGACAGTTTCTGGTCCTTAAGTCACATTTTTCACTTGCTACTGAGGATCTGAAACTCCCTTGGTTTTCCTCCTACCTCTTTGGTTCTCAGGATTCCTTACTGATTCTTTCTTATCAACCTGCCCTCTAAATTTGGGAATATGTTAGGCCTCATCCATTGAGCTTCTTATGTTTTCTATCTGCATTTGCTCCCTGGGTGACCTCATCTAATCTTGTTGTTTTAACTGTCATTTAAATACATTTACACATGGCTCAGCCGGTATAGCTCAGTGGTTGGGCATCAACCCATGAACGGATTGATTTCTGGTCAGGGCACATGCCTGGGTTTGCAGGCTCAATCCCCAGTAAGGGGGGGGGGGAGGGGCGTGCAGGAGGCAGCTGATCAATGTCTCTCTCATCATTGATGTTTCTATCTTTCTCTTTCCCTTCTCTCTGAAATCAATAAAAACTGTATTTAAAAACAATACATTCACACATGTATTTCCCAGTTCTGATCTACTATTTCCTGAAGAGTCAGTTAACCTACTGCCTTCTCAACATGTTCATTAGAATGGTATCTGAAATGTAATATATATACATTTCTATCTATATCTACACACATGTGATCTCCCACTCTTAATATGTTCCTTCTCATATCTCTGTACAGTAAATGGCAATCTGTCATCACTCAGTAGCTCACAGAAAATACCTTGATGTCACCCTAGTTTCATCACTTTCCCTCACTCCAGATTCAACCCAGCAACAAATCTTGATGGATTTCCCTTTAAAGTCTATCCAGAAACCTTTTTACCACATCCACCACAAGATCTAAGCAAGTAACATGCTTACCTGAATTAGCCTAACACATCTATTTATTTGGGGCTTTGTTCTTCTATATTCTATTCTCAGTACAACTAAAATGATACCTTATAAAGGCAAGTCAAATTATGGTACTCTTCTATTTCAAATCTGGTAATATCTCACTCAGAGTAAAAACCAAAGCCCTTACAATGGCTTAGGAAACTTTAATAATATGCCCTCCATCCAACTCATCTCTCCAATCTCATCCCCTGCGAATCTCTCACTGACTCATTCCACTGGAGCACAAAGTTTCCTTCTTCCTCTTCTTTGAACACAATAGTTGTGCCTCATTCTTGCTCTTTCCTCTCCCAGAATGTTTCTTCCTACATCTCTCATTTCCCTCCGTTTTTTTTTTAAATTAAAATGTCACCTTCTCTGTGAGACCTTCCCTGACTATTCTATTTTAAATTTCAACACCCTCTCAGAATTACCTATCATTCTCCTATGCATTGTTTTTCATTTTTATTTCTAACATCTATCACTGTCTGACAGGCCATATATTTTATCTTTTTTGATATAGTGAATTTCTCCTCCCATGTATGCAAATTCCATAAAGTCAGGAATTTTTACCTTTTAAAATCAAGGCTGTGGTCTAACCCCTAAAACAATGTATGTCAGATCTGGAATAGGCACCAAATATATTTTGAATAAATGAATGAATTCCTTCCACACATATCCACTTCATATTTAATAACATGAAATATTTATAGTACTTAGTGACTGAGGATCAAACAAACATAGTACACTGTCATCTTCAAAACCATCCCATCCATTGCCTCTCCCTCTACAGTTAAGAAGACTAAGGTCTGAGACAGACTCACATTTCTTGATTCTCACTCCGGGTGCTTCACATGAAAGGGTCTACTCTCATGGACCCTCTACAGGGCTGTTTCATAATCTGCAGTCCCATCAGAGCTACAGGGACCTCCCATTTCCTTCAAGACAGTTTTCCTGCTATTTTGTGTCAATAATAATGATGATGATGATGATGCCAGCTAACATTGATTAAGTGTTTACTATTCATTAGTCATTGTACTAAGAATATGTCATGCATTATTTCATTTCATTCCTAAAACAAATCTATCTGGTAGCTACTATTATTAAGCCTCTTTACAGATAAACACAAAAATTAGCAAGATTAAGCAATAGAAAGAGTTCATACCACTAATAACTACCTACCAGAGTTTGGTTATGAGCTGATATCTGCCTGACTCCAGAATCCAAGGTCTTAGCCTCTACCCTAAAGTGCTTCCCCCCAGTTGTAACAGGCCACCTCCATAGATCAAGTCTCCTCTCGTGGTCCTGATGGTGGTCACCATGAAGAAGAAGAGACATCAATGAAGCACCCAAGTGAACAATGTTTGAAATCCTTTGGGTTATAATGACAATCCCCCTATTCATAAATGACAAGAACTAAAATGACTGAAATTGTTCATTTAAAATCATGCATCTGGGTCTAAGTATGGAAAAATTAAATGTTATGAAACTTTCAATAGCAGCCTCTATTTTAGCTCCCATTACTACCCGAGACAGGAGGAAAATTTGGATTCACTGAAATTATTGATGCAAATGTACATTCTCTTTTGGTTCATAAACAAAAAATAACTATGCTATTTTTTAAAATACGTTATTATTTTTAAAAATTGTATTGATTTCAGAGAGGAAGGGAGAGGAAGAGAGAGGTAGAAACATCAATGATGAGAGAGACTCATTGATCGGCTGCCTCCTGTATGCCCCACACTGAGGATCAAGTCCGCAATCCAGGTATGTGCCCTGACCAGGAATTGAATGGTGACCTCCTGGTTCATAGATAAACACTTAACCACTGAGCCATGTCAGTCAGGCTTCCTGTAATATTTTAAAAGCCCTTGTCACCGAAACCAGTTTGGCTCAGTGGATAGAGCGTTGGCCTGCGGACTGAAAGGTCCCAGGTTCGATTCCGGTCAAGGGCATGTACCTGGGTTGCAGGTGCATCCCCAGTGGGAGATGTGCAGGAGGCAGCTGATCGATGTTTCTCTCTCATCAATGTTTCTAACTATCTATCTCTCTCCCTTCCTCTCTGTAAAAAATCAATAAAATATGTTTGTTTTTTTTTAAAAAAAGCCCTTGCCTGTTGGAATGAGCTAAATGAATGATTTTAAAATGAAATTTTAAAAAATTACATAATAAATTAAATTCTCCTTTCATTAAAAGATTTATCAGTTCATGAACATGGACAAAACATGTACTTACATCCCATGAATCATAATCTGGTAGACTTTTAATACTTGTTAGATAAAGGCATCAGGAATGGCTAGTAGCCATAGCAGGCCTCAATTTATCCATTTTAAAATGGGATTAATATCACCTATCTCTCATGTGTTTTAAAAACTGAATGATGTTATTTATAAAACTGCCTTGCATAGTAGCTGACATATAATAAGTTCTCAACAAAGGTTAGCTTACAATGAGTACCTCTAAAAAAGTGTGATCATTGACAACGTACAATGGCATGTTATTATCTGTTTGAGTTTCAAGAGTATTTCCAAAAGTATTTTATTAACCTTGCCAATTCAGAGGCAGCAAGCCTTACTCTTATGGGCTTTCATAAATCATTTGGGTTTGCAAGTGTAAAGCTTAGAAGTAGACGTTCTGAGCAGTGAAGTCACCTACACATCATTCTGAAAAACAGAAAACGATTCTCTGTGCATTGACACTGAGCGCGTGTGTGGCTGCCAGGCCAGCATGTGGTCTTAGAGAACAAACGACAGAGCCAAAGTGTCTCATAAAGAAGAGTGTGCTCTAAGAGAAAAAATACATGATTATACTCTTTACAATAAATATAGAATTATTCTTTTTAATAAATGCATTTATTCTAATGAATAGGCTCATGATTATGGAGACCGAGAAATCTCCACATCTGCAGTCGGTGAGCTGGAGCCCCAGGAGATCAACACGTATGTGTGTGTATGTATTTCTGCACAAGACTCTGCTTCTCTGATTGAAGCCTGACTGATACATATTATCAACAATGAAACTTAGACAAGTCTACCATGTATTTTTTCCAGAAAACCACTTATAAAGGCTGAGGTCATACAATACCATAAAAAGCTGATTTATCGGTCAATATGTAATAGCTTTAAACATGTACACCATACACATCAAAAGCCATGAGACTGAGGTGTCAGTAAAATTATATGAGGATAGTATTTCATCAGAGGAACAAGAATGTTCAAGTCCTATTCTTAGCCGTAATAACCTTTTCATAGCAAGACAAAGTGAAACTTAATGGATTATGGACCTTCACAACTCTATTGAGATGATGTACAGATGTGTGGTGCATGGTGAGGAGTGGTGTAAAAGATAATCCAATCTCATTTTCATAGTGTAAATTCAACAGACCATGGTAAAAAAAATTAAAAATTACAAATGCTAACATAAGCACATGAATTAGAAATACAGAAGTATCAAACAGATTATCTACAATAATAGAAAGTAGATGCCTCTAGGGCAGTGATGGCGAACCTTTTGAGCTCGGTGTGTCAGCATTTTGAAAAACCCTAACTTAACTCTGGTGCCGTGTCACATATAGAAATTTTTTGATATTTGCAACCATAGTAAAACAAAGATTTACATTTTTGATATTTATTTTATATATTTAAATGCCATTTAACAAAGAAAAATCAACCAAAAAAATGAGTTCGCGTGTCACCTCTGACACGCGTGTCATAGGTTCGCCATCACTGCTCTAGGGAGAGAAAACTTGTGGTGATGATGGAGAAGAGTATCGTATAGTGTTTGTTTGTTGTTGTTTGTGGGTTTGTTTTATTGATGTTAATTCTCACCTGAAGATATTTTTTCCATTGCTTTTCAGAGAGCATAGAAGGGAGAAAGAGAGAGGAACATCAATGTGAGAGAGACACATCAACTGGTTGCCTCCACCACACACTCTGACCAGGGGCAGGGAATGAACATGAAACTCAGGTAGATGCCCTTGACCAGGAACCGAACCTGAGAGCCTTTGGTGTGCAGGCCAATGCCACTTAGCAACACCGGCCAGGGCCATTGTTTGTTTTTTAATATGTCTTGTACAAGTACTTGATCGTTTAAAATATATGTATGGATAGCTTTGATTAAAAGTTCAAAATAAATGGAACAGGTTTATATACAAAGATGCTCATGGCAGAGTTGTTTATAAAATAAAAAAATAACACTGAATATTCATATTCACAAAATGAATAGCTAAATTACTACATGCAATATTATGGGATGAACTACTAATAAAATCATCTTTCAAATGCTTTTGGTAGACACAAGCTTATGAAAAGTTAAAAGGGATCAGCAGGCTTCAAAACTGTACAATCAGCGCATTGTCTCAAATAGGAGAAAAGTGAACTCAAGTAGGTGAGAAATGAACGGAAATAATAGAAATATTTGGATGTATAAATGGTGAGGTATAAATGAGTTTTTCCCTGATGCATTTCATGTGTGTATTTGTGCTTTCCAAAATTGTTAAAGTGAATATTAAAGGTGGAGGGAATGAAAGCCAGGAGAAGGCAGAAGAGAAAGGGGGTGGGAGAGCAGAGAGAAGGAGGAGGTGGTAGAAGTCACTTTGACACCTAGAGCAGGAGCAGAACCCCATTTGGTCCTGGCTACAAACCCTACCTTCTGTTTCTCTTTGTCAAGCATACAGAAGCACAGCTGATAAAAACTCCGTGCATTTTTTTACTACTTTAACAACTAGCCCAAACATTCTAAAGAAATGGAATATTATTTTTTAAGAAAGAATTGCCTTGATAATTGTATATTTACACATATTTCTCTGCAGTCCCTTTTCTACCTTTTAAAGTACACTTTACAAGCAATAACAATGCAACCACATAAGGCATTGCTTTGTTGAGTTTTGACAGGTGTATATACCTGCGTAAACATCACTCTAATAAAATACAGAGCATTTCCATCACTCCAGAGAATCCCCTTGAGTTCAGAGCATTTCCATCACGTCAGAGAACCCTCTTGAGTTCCTTTAACACAACCCTACACTCCCCTAGATACCACCACAGGTAACATCTATCATCAGTAGGATTTGGACATTCTTGTTTTGGACATTCTTGTTCTGCTGATGAAATACTATCCTCATATAATTTTACTGACACCTCAGTCTCATGGAAATGTATTCTCTCTTTGTCTAGAATCTTTTTGTTCCGCATAATATTTTTTAATATATTTTATTGATTTTTTACAGAGAGGAGGGGAGAGGGATAGAGAGTTAGAAACATAGATGAGAGAGAAACATTGATCAGCTGCCTCCTGCACACTCCCTACTGGGGATGTGCCTCCAACCAAGGTACATGCCCTTGACCGGAATCGAACCTGGGACCCTTCAGTCCGCAGGCCGATGCTCTATCTACTGAGCCAAACCAGTTAGGGCCCGCATAATATTTTATTGATTGTCTATGTTTTTATATATTAAGTTTATTCTTTGTATTGCTGATTAGTATAATAACATGGCAATACATAATTTGTCCATTGGTTGATGGATATTTGAAGAGTTTCCAGTTTGACCTAGTATAAAAACAACACTGCTATAAAAAAATTTATACATGACCTTTTGCATGTCTTCATTTCTTTTCAGTAAATATTTGGAAATGGAATTGTTGTGCCATAGGGTAGGTTAATGTTGAGCTTTTTAAAAGTTGCCAAACTGTTTTCCAAAGAGGTTAAATTATCTGATATTCCCACCAGAGATGTAAAAGGATTCCAGTGTCTTCATATCTTCACAGACATGTGGCATTGTCAGTGCTCTTAATGTGAGCATGATCCTAGGTGAAAAGTGGAATCTTATGCTACTGCATGTGTCTGCTTTTTGGCCATTTGTACATATTGTGTTTGCTGAGATGTCTGTTCAAGTTTTCTATTGTTGTTGTTTTTTTGCCTACTGTTATTGGGCTGTCCTTTCTTTTAGGGATTATTTTTTAATAATCCCTAAAAGAAAGGGATTCTGGATTAATCATTTGTCAGAAATATGCATTGCAAGTATTTTCTCCAGGCAGTGGCTTGCCATATTTTTAATGCTGTCTTTTGATAATCAGGAGTTATTGTATTTTTACAGATCCAGTGTTATTATATTTTAAATTATTATTTAGTGCTTTATTGAGTTCTAAGAAATCTTTGTCTACCCCTATGTAGAAAACATATTATTTCATGTTTTCCTTTAGGTGTATTATTTATCTCAAATAATGTTTATGCATGGTATGAGGAAAGGATTGAATTTAATAGTTTGTTTTGCTTCTCTGCATGGCTACCCAGTGATTTCAGCAGATTTGTTAAATATATGTCACTGTCTCCATTGAGTTCCTTTTTGTGCTTTCATAAAAAATAAATTTGTTTTAGGGTCTTATATATAGGCACAGTTGCTTCCAGAACAGGAGTGATTGGGAGTTTCTATGTTTACCACCTACATGAGCAAACAAGAAATTTCATTTTTTTTTTATTTTTTGTGGACCTCCACACTGTTTTCCATAGTGGTATGGCATCCAGTGGGCACTTGAAATATCAGAGGGACCACTCTGTAAAGTACATGATTGTCTAACCACTATGCTGTACATCTGAAATGCTACAGAATAATACTGAATGTAAACTGTAATAGAAAAAAAAACAAACAAGAAAGAGTAAAGCCAAAATCATTTTGAAATCCTGCCCCTTTCCTCAATTGTTCCCTGATGACCATTAAGCACTTCATCTAAAAAAGGAAGCATTTCAAATAAGTTATATGAAGACTAAGGAAATCTAAGTCGTATATGCATATATGCATTATCCATGGACACAGACAGGCCTGGGGTGGGGTGAGATCTGGGCAGAGAAAGGCAATGGGGGAAAAAGGGGAGGGACATCTGTAATGTTCTTAACAATAAAGGTAGAAAATTTTTAAATTAAAAAATAAAGCAAAGAAATCTAAGTCTCTGTCCATGCCTCAGATCCTCCTCTTTGGTGCAAATCTTGGTGTTTCCAAGTTAAGTGGGAGGAATGAATATTGTCAGTATTTATGTTTTCTAGGTATTTCATCAAACAGTTTAAGAACATTATCTCAAGTAATGCTTTCATTGATATTGAAGTATCTATTTGAATTCCATTATATGAATAAGAAAGCAGACTGCCACTTGGCCAGTTGGTGGTAGAAGCAAGATCAGAATCCATGTCTGCCTAAATCTAAAACCACTGTTCTTTCTGATATTTCAGGTGATCAGTCACAGAAGATATCTGAAGGACATCCCATTAGGAGCCAATAAAATAAATGGAGGGTATTTTCAGTATTTCTTTTTGTTGTTGTTGTTAATCCCCACTTGAGGATATTTTCCCATTGATTTTTAGAAAGAGTGGAAGGGAGGGGGAGAGACACACAGAGAGAAACATTGATATGAGAGAGACACATCGATAGGTTGCCTCTTACATGTGTCCTGATCAGGGCCAGGGATTGAGCTTCAATTGAGGTATGGGCCCTTGATCAGAATTGAACCAGGGACCCTTCAGTCTGTGGGTTGATGCTCTAGCCACTGAGCCAAACCAGCTAGGGCTTCAGTAATTCTTGACCTACCAGATCATTTTGATTCTCTTTCAAACTCCTTAAGTTTTCTTCTCTTTTTCTAAATTGACCACCTCAATGTTGGTTTTTGAGCTATTTCAAATAATACAATATCCTGAAGTCACTGTATTGTGAGCAGATCCTCTGAATATCCCCAGGGACACTTGTTGGTAAGTCAATTACAAGAGAAAACATTGCTTTGATATCTTTCCAATGAAATTTTAAAAATAAATGTGTTTACCCTAAAGCAAATTTATTGAATGACAACCTGCAAATTTACTTGTAATTACTTCCTTCTCCATTCATGTGCACATATACCTTTGAAACTAATTACTTCAGGATTTTCTTAATAGCATGTTACTTGCCATGCATTAAGTAATCATTGTCAGCTGTAAATAATAATAAAAATACAACACATGCCAGTTTTTACATTATACAAGAGAGTTAATGTGGTTGTACTAATGTAAAGAAATAAGGAAGGCAGACATTCTCCCTAATAATCACAGGAATTTAGGCTATTCAAATAAAATGCTATTGTGCTAATTTGAGAAAATGAGCTATCATTCTTATATCTTTCTCACTATACTTTAGAGCACCATTGAGTTTTATTTGAGGAGTGTTGTATATAACCAGATATCTATTTATTAAAATACATTTTCACTTTTAAGTAGACTGGAGGCATACAGTTATAAAAGCTATTAGTATATTTATGAAATTATACTTCATTTGTCATAATCTGAAGGGCAAGGTATAAGGATCATGTAATGATATTTACCTTCCCAACAGGTCTTTTAGTTTTGATCACCCACCAGTTTCAGGAGTGAAAACAAAACCAGTCACCTAGATCATAACCGTTGGCTGAGTTGGGTTACTCCCCACTCTATTTGCTGGAAATGTGAGAAAAACAAGCACTCTCCTTTAGAAATAATGGCATTGAAGCCAGGTAAGCTTGATGTTGCCATGAGCCTTCTTTACTACCATGTGACAGGAGCCAGCTAATGTTTCAGGCTAATGAAGAGAAAGCAGAGCTGAGAAATGGGTGAGAATAAATGATATAATATAAACTTTGGTTTCATCCATACCTAAGTCAGATCAGGTTTCTGTGTGTAGCAACAAAACTATCCCTGACAAATATTCAAGATAAGTCCATGGGACAAAACACCAAGATGCTGCCAATATGGATTGATGAACAAGCATCAGACGTTTAAACAAAGTGGGCATATAAATGGGTTTGAGGGGCCAGAAAAAGGAACCTTGATTTTGAAGCTGGCTTCTACTAACCAGATGTTCTCTGAAGATGTTTTTGTTTGTTTGTTTGTTTGTTGTTTTTATGGTTGGATCTAGTACCAAATGGCAAACAGAACAGAAGAACAGGTTCCACCTGGTAGGTTGGAGGCATCAGATGGACAAGAGACAGGTATTTCCTGACACACATCTGTCCTACTTACTTGGCATTTAATCATATGCTGCCTAGTGATACTGTTCATGTCTTGTGTCATTCAGCCTTTTATGTGAAGTTGCCTTGAATCTCTTACTACATTTTTAAGAGTATTTATTTAAACATCCAGGCATGTTTAATATATATTTTTATTGATTTCAGAGAGGAAGGGAGAGGGAGAGAGAGAGAGAGAGAGAGAGAGAGAGAAACATTAATGTTGAGAGAGAATCATTGATCTGCTACCTATTGTGCACCTCCAACTGAGGATCAAGCCCACAACCGGGGCATTCCCTTGACCAGGAATTGAATCATGACCTCCTGGTTCATAAGTCAATGATCAACCACTGAGCTATACCAGCCGGGTTCCTACTACATTTTAAGCAATTAAATAAAGTGCCATGTGTTATGCTTAAAATTCCTGACAGTGCTTTGCACAGAACTTCATATGTAGTAGATTCTCAATGAATACTAAATAAATGGAGGGATAAAACATCAAATGAAAGGACAAATACCATAGAATTATTACTTACGTAAAGTAATTATATAAATAGAAGTTTATCAAATCCAACTTATCATCTATATGCTTGATTCTGTTTTTCCCTTCCTTGTCCTTATTAACCTTTTTTGGTCCAACGTGGAGGCTGACTCGACAGACCAGGTGCTAGGAGCAGGTCCAACGTCAACGCTGAGGTCGACACCGCAAACCGTTCAACATTCAATCCCATCAATTAATTTGGACCAGACTGTTTGAATTCCAAAAATAAAATTGGACCAAAAAGGGTTAAAAATAACCCTCTCATACTTCTTAAGTCTCCAAAGTGATACCTATATTAGAAGTTTGTTCTTTGTCTGAATCTGTTCAAAATTCAATCAACCTTCTCCATTCCCTTCTCTAGGTTCACATTTTTATCTAAAAGTTAAGTGATTTTTCTTTCTTTGTAACATCTTTTTAAAAAATGTATAGACTATACTAGTACCATTATTTCTGTTGTTTTTTCAAAGCAAGACAGTCAGTGTGCAGACACATGTCTAGAGGTAATTCTGGAGGTAAAAATTTGCCCTGTTATAATCACAAGCCATGTTCATTGCCAAGAGAGAATGAAGACTACTTCCCCCAAAATGAACTGTGCATAGGATTGCTATTAAAATGCTGATGATGCCTTAGTTGCATCCCAGACCTCCATCCACCAACTCAGATCTCAAGCAGTGGCTGTCAGAAATTCATTCATGTTCTCTCTCTCGTCTCCTCTCTCTCTCCCTCCCTCTCTTTCTCCCTCTCCTGTGCTCTCTAAGAGAAAAAGGATCACTGTGAATTTCTTTGGCTTGAGGGACAGAGAGAAGCAAAGCATTGCTCTAATTTCAAAGGGCTCATTGTGGTTGCAGAGATAAAGTTAATTGTTGATAAGCACTTGCTTGTCCTAGAACTGGAACATTCTTAAACAAGAAAGATTATTTTTAATAATAACAAAGAAACATTGTACTCTAGAGCTGCTGAAGTCAGAAGCCATTTAGTATCCTCACATCAGGTCTGGGAATCTCTTCGAAATTAATTTCAGGATAATAAAGAAATCTCAGTTTCAATTATAAGCTCAGGACATGGGTTAGGACAAAGCCACTAACATATGGGTTTATATTTAGTAATTCACTTGAATGTTGGCAAGACTACCCTGTCATAAACCCTCACACTCAGTGTTACTGGAAATCCTTATGAAACCTCCCTTTATTGTCTGAGACATTTAGAAGAACCAAGTAATGATTTTCCTTCTCCGAAGAATAGATGTGTTAAATAACTACAGTTATTTTTTATATAGCATACACTATATTCTTTGAACCCTTTCTAAAATATAAGGGACATGCCTATAATACTTAGAAAAAAACATGTGTGATCCAACAGTCTCCTCCCTTCAACTTTCCCTTTGTGAAGAAGCCATGCTTGCTTAACATGTGTGTTTCTGTAAAAGACTGGGGACATTTTTGTCCCATGGTATTGTAAGGTAGAGTGTAGTGTGGTTAAAATGCATTGTGACCCATCATTTCTGCTCTGGAAGAAAAAAGGAGGAGGATCAGAAGACCTACTAACTCCATATAAATCCCTCGGTATAGTCCACAGTGGGTACAAAGAGTGGAGATAATGCCTGGACCACTCTTGGTGCTGCAGCAGTTTGATTCTACATTTGCTAAGGGGTGGGGGGAAAGGAGCATATTCCTGAATAATGTAGACCTCTCTGTGATTTAGAAAAATAAATAGACAAATGATCAAAACTTTGTGGGGCCAGAAAAGAAAGGCAGTTCTTAAAGCATCCTGGCTGAGGAAGATAGGAATAACATGGGGAATAACACATTTTTGATAATTTTAATAATGTAGACTTATGAAATTTTGATGCCAGAAAATCCCTGAGATAATTTAGTTCATTGGTTCTCAATCCTGGCTGACCAAACAAATTACCCTAGACTTACTGAATCAGAATTTTCAAGGGCAGGAGCCAGGAGTACCTATTAATTTTTAAGTCCCCAAATGCACCTGAGATCATCCGGATAGATGAAGAAATTAAAGGATTAAATGATTTATTGAAAGTTGCCTACCTTGTCAACAGCAAAAGCAGTTCTGGAACCTAGGTCACAAATTTTCAGATTGAAAAGTATCTCAGAAAGCCATCCTAGCATAACAATCTAAGAGTGGTTCTCAGAGTAGAAAAGATTTTCTGAGGTTAACTCAGATTTTAGCCCCCAACTGAAAGCATCCTCAAATGCTGAATTTGGGTTTAAGCCCCAAAATATGCATTTTTAACAAGCTCTAGAGTTGATTCTGAAGGCCAACCATAGGGCAACTTTTAAAAAATTCTGCCTGTCAGTTGCTTGAGTTCCTCTTATGACATTTCCTCACTTTTATTTAAACTCATTCCAATTAGAATCTTAATACCATTGTAATACCTTCCTGTGGGGAAGCACAAGACTTGGTTGGAAAGTCTGTAAGGAGGAAACTCCTACAGGTCAGAACTTCTAGGGGCAGTTGGCTGAAGGCAACTGCCCCTGCCTTGATCTTTCCAAACAAGTCTGTGTACATGAGAGCCCCCAGGTGTTTACTGAAATCTTTATGCTTAGTCTTAGATGTCCTTGCTTAAAGGATACTGCAGACACATGTGTCTTCTCAAGGATGCTTACCCTACTGATAGTATCTAACAGTTAATTTTAGTTCAAGCTGCTGTTACAATTAAAGCCTAAGGGGCTATGTGGTTTCTCTAGTAAGGCAGTCCCTTAGCCCTCTCTTTCACAGAAATGTGTATCAGAGTAATCAGTGTCTCCTGGTCAGCCCCTGCACCTTCCCTTTATTATAGATCTATTAGGAACAGATTCATATTTTTTCCTACAAACCTACCCCTAAAATTCTCCCCATAGGACTTAATTCTGCCTTCCTGGGCCATACAAAAGGTTGGCTCCCAATGTGGTATCGTAGCCTTTTGAGCATCCATAACCTTGCCAAGACTCGTCCTTTCAGGAGAGAATGGAAGTGGAAAAAAATCATTGACTGAAGCGGCTTCTTGCTGTCTTAATGCCCACAGCCATGAGGCTTATGCAAAACAGCTGCATCTGGTTTTACACTAGAAAGGCCCAGCTGCGCAGGGACGGGGCCAAACCTGTTTTCCAATAATTAACTTTTCTCAGCTGCAGTCATTCTCTGGAATACAGGCAGAGTGACTTCCTCCCTACAGCTTCCCCAGTCTGAAGGGTGGCAACACAGGGCACATGGATGCCCTTGGGGAAAGCAAGTCTGCCGTGATAGAGTCGCCAGGTACCGTGTTGCTCTTGCCTTTTTTCTCCAGGTCTGCCTGGCTCCCTGGCACAGCCAAGCAGCTGTCTGTGTTCCCTGCCTCCTCACATCTCTCTCTTTCTGTTTGCTGTTTGTTTAGAACAAAGCATTTCCTTCCATGAAAGGGATGGAAGCAGACTCACTTCTCAGGGACTACTGAGAGGGAGACGAAGGATTTATTTCAAGTTGAAAATCATTCAAGGGCACGTGCAAAATGCCCTGAAGTGTGGAGGGAAAACCAGAACTGTGCATAATTTTTTAAAGGGTTTGAAGTGTTTTGAGGGCACAGGCTCAGAATAAAGAAGGGAACAAAGGCGTAAAGCAGTGGTTCTCAACCTTCTGGCCCTTTAAATACAGTTCCTCATGTTGTGACCCAACCATAAAATTATTTTCATTGCTACTTCATAACTGTAATGTTGCTACTGTTATGTAAATATCTGATATGCAGGATGGTCTTAGACGACCCCTGTGAAATGGTCCTTCGACTGCCAATGGGGTCGCGACCCACAGGTTGAGAACCGCTGGCATAAAGGAAAACAGGACATTCTGAAGACCAGTGAAAAGGACCCCAAAGACAGCAGACTTGGCTGTATAAACGTGCAGACCCTTCTTTCAAAGCAGCTTATCCCTTGGGCAGAAACCTTCCCTCTCTCCCTGGCTTCTACTAGGAAGAAGTAAGTATGGTGACGTGGATTTGCAGCCCAGGCTCTGAAGTCAGGTGGCCATGGATGTGTTGCATCCCTGGTCTGTCAGTTACCAGCAATCACTTACCTCATCTAGTTGACCCCTAAACTTCATCAGCTAAAACTGGAGATAATAATTCCCACTTACTAGTACATTGGCATGGGCTAGGTTCCGCAATAATCCCACAGGCACAGGGACTGCACCTCCTAAAAGTGTATTTGCCACTCAGGCTGTATGTCCCACACCAGTCAGTCAGCAAGGGGCTCTCCAATCCACAATCATTCCTCATTCCAGCAGCCAGGAAGCCAGGGCCTCATCACTGCCACAGGGGAGGAGGGGGAGCCTGAAGGATTGCACACAGCCTCAGCCTGGAAGTTGTGTGGCACTTCAACTCATGTGAACCAGCTGTGACCTTACAACCGCTTCCACCATACAGTCTTCCCTCTGCCTGGGATGGGGGTGGGGGTGGGGGTGGAGAGGGTGGAATAGATAATATGATATTGACAAACCTAGATAACATTTACCCACAGGAGGCAAAGGGCTTATTGTGAGGGTCAACTACATGGTCAGTGAAGTGCCTTGCCTGGCAGATGGAAGTGTTATTTTGCCAGAGACCTGTCACCAACCTTGCCCCTTGCCTTTAGAGTTACGCAGAGCTCATTATTCCACCAGGACACATGAAACACCTCACCCAAAGTCGGAACACGTCTCCAAGAATACCACATCCAAGGACTCATCATTGTGAACTAGAGGACAGGAAACAGTCTTCCGCAGTAGAGCCTTGTGGCCCTTGGCAAGTCACTGAACGGAATGGAACCAGTGTAATGGGGTCCCTACATAATGGAAGGAAATGTGATGAACTAGGAAAATAGTGTTTTGAATTCCAGTTCCAACCCGGTGACTTATTGGCAGTAGAACCCTGGAAAAGTCATTTCATCTTTCTGGAATTTGGCTTCCTTATCAGTAAAATGAGCAGATTAGATTATCTAAAGCTCCATAAACTCAGAATGTCAATGATTACAAATAATGCTTTTGCAAGAATGGCCCTCTATTCATTGAAAATTTGAGTTTTAATTACTTAGATGATCCCAAAGCCCCAGATCCTCGATTCTATCTACTTCAACACTCCCAAAACCCTGAATAACTTAACTCATGCCACCCTGGATGGGTAACAGTAAAGCAAAAATGACTCCTAGTTGCTCCAGCAAAGGGGAAAATGTATTAGGAAAGAGAATGCACAAAGGAAAAGTTATGTGTTCTTAGTTTTCCCCAACATGGACTTTAATTTGAGCTCCCACTCCAAAAAAGTTTCTCCATAATAAATGACATATACAACCTAACAGATTAGCAGAGGACAGCAGCAAATGAGAAGAGGGAGAGCGCTTTGAGTCAGGGTGCAGAGATAAGCAGGTAGAAGCTCCAGTCAACAGAAGGTAAAACTCTCTCCATGTAGTAGACAAATAATGAACCCCCCACCCCCAGCCAAGTTATCTATGTCCTAATCCCCAGAACCAATGAAAATGTTACAGTAAAGGGCAAGGGAGATTGGAGGTTGCAGATGGAATTAAGGTTGCTACTCATTTCACCTTAAAATGAATAGATTATCCTGGATTATTCAGGTGAGCCCAGTGGAATTATAGGAGTCCTTTAAAGTGGAAGAGGGAAGCAGAAGAGTTAGTGTCAGAGTGATGCAGCAGGAGAAAGACTTGGCCAATCATTGCTGATGGAAGAGGCCATGAGCCAAAGAATATGAGCCTCTACCCAAGCATGTCAAACTCGTGGCCGGTGGGCAACTGGCTGCGGGTTTGACATGCTTGCCCCTGGAGAAGGCAAGAACATGAATTCTCTAAAGCTTCCAGAAGGAAACCAGCCTGGCAAACACCCTGGTGCTAGCCCAGTGAGACCCATTTCAGACTTCTGACATCTAGAGCTGCAAGAGAATACTAGTAGACATGTGTTGTTTTAAATCACTAAGTTTGTAGTAATTTGTGACAGCAGCAATAGGACACTAATACACTCCATGATAAATTAGGTGATAAAGATTACATGATAAGGAAGCAAATGTGTGTGCAATAACTAAAATGTTCTGGAAACTATAAAAAGTATCCAAATATATATACCAGTAATTTTGATGCAGACCACGTAAAGATAAGAATATGGGCTTTTTTCCCCCCTGGAAGTGAAAAGCAACTAATAGTTTAAAATCAGAAGTGTACTGAATATCATCTACAGGTTTTGCACATACTCTGAGGCAGTAAAAGCTCATGGTTAAGAGCATGGGTGCTGAGACAAGAATAGTTAACTCTGTTCGTTTTTCATTCTGTTGACCTTGGGCATACCCAAAGCTTGCACTTTCTTATGCATAAAATGAACGATAGTAACTTCTACTGTATGGAGTGGTGAAAATTAAACGGGTGAATTTAACATAAAACACCTTAGCACAGTACCTGTATAAGTTCAATAAATGTCATCTATTTGTATTATATTTACATTCCTATGTTGATAGAATGTTGGCACCTTAAACTAATTATTTTGCTGTTTTCATAAAGACCCTGTTAAACAATTGCTCCCAGGATGGCACAGTGTTAGGAGTGGGTGGACCCAGTGGAAGAATCACAGTCTATATTCAGGTACCACACAGTAGGAAAAGACTACAGAGGTGCCAGGTAAGCATCTCTGCTGGCAGAATTTTGACTTAATGAGGGGTATTTCTGCCTGGGTGAACTACACAGTATAGCAGCATCTGAAGTTAATGTCTGCACCCAGCAGGTGTCTGTGGACACCAATGACTCTCACTCCTGCTGTAAGAGAGAGGAGCAAAGAGTTGAAATCAACTGAAAAGGAATGTATCAGACACACCCATGGTTCTTGGCATGATTACTAAGCCTAGAGAATGGCTGAATTGCTTCCCTATGCAGAAACACAGATGCTAGTAACTTGCACCTGTGCTTAGGTGTGAAAAGGGAGAAGGAGAGAGGAGACGAAAGAAGTGAAAGAGAGAAAAAGAAACAGAAACATCACAGGAAAAAAGAGACCTTTTCTCAGAAGTAGTCACTTAGACTATCACTCACAGTTATAGAATAAATAGCCATTCGGGGATCTATGCTTGTCACCAAATTATGAGCTTTTGAACTGCAGGAAATGTCTTCTTCATTGTGTGTCTCATATAGTAGATGCTCAACAAATATTTATTCAATATTATTTCGAAGGGCTAAGTATTATAATATACAAAAGTATGAAATGTGTGGCAGGATAATTCATTAATCATGATGCTTTTTTTCTACTGTAGATGATTCAGAAAGCAATAGATATATACCATGAATACCTGGGGAGGAGATATACGTCTTTGTATCATGAAATCCAGAGATTTCCACAAGGGCATTAAGCTGATTTGTTGTTAAAAAGCCGAGGCTTACAGAGGAAAGCAAAGCTAAAATCTACATACAGGCTGGAGGATATCGCCCTGAGATACGTGAATGGAAGAAGCAACTAAAAGGAAATGACTTAAGGCATTTGAAGGGAATTGGGAACTAGGGGGAGATTTATGAGTAGAGGATGCCAAGGAGACAATGTCTTTGACCAGCTGGCTTATAAATGTTGGAACCATGGTGTTGAGAGTTGTACCTTTCGAGGCCTTCGATAAAGCTGCCTGGTACAGTGGAGAGAGAAGGTGGATTGAAAGAGCCTGGTCAATGAACATCTCAGTTTGGATTGTGATGGAGTAAAGACCCGTGGCCCTTCATTTTGGGGTACCCTGTGAATCCCCAGAATTCCTGTGGAACTCTATGAAGGAAGGAGAGCAAAAAGGATGCAAAGATTCATTTAATTTGACTTGGAGAAATATAATGTGCCTGCTTCTGCTCATATAGTTGTAGGGTTAAATTCATACACATGAACAATAAAAGATAGGACTATGCTGAAGCATAAAAGCAGTTATCTTTGCATGGTGCTACTATAAATAATATTCAATTTTCCTCATAGTTTCATATATATATACAAAAAACCCATCTTTCTCCCCATCATGGTGCAGATGAGATGCAATGATTTTTCCTGGAAACAATGTGCCCCGACTGGGGGATGAACCCACAACCTTGGCCGTATCTGGACAACACTCTAACCAGCTAAGCTACCCAGCCAGGGCTTATCATCTGATTCTGAAGGGATAAGTAAGAGTTTTTGAAACCAATGGGGAGGAAAGAGCACTTAAAAAGCAGTTTCTTCCTGCATTATCTAGCAAAGCCTTGTGCTTTGAATTGTAACTCAATATTATTGACTGATGAATAAGACTGAAATGACTAACCAGTAACTTCGTTGAAAGGGATTGAATCCCAGCTCTTTGTCTAGTCTACTGATTCAGTTAATTTGAGGACCTACAGATCTCCTTTTTCATAAGGACATATTTTATGAAGTGACATCCTTGCAAAGCATTAAAGCTGTGTCATGCATAATTTGCTTGGCCCTAGTATTTCTGGTTTTGTTTAATTCCTCTGTAATCTTCCAAGCTGAGATTTTTTTGTAATGATCAGAGAGTCTGTAACAATGCTTGAATAGACTTGTTGCCTTAAGAGTAGATTTGATTTTATTGATTTTCTTATAATGCCTGTGATTGTTCCAGTTTGTTGGAGCTCTTTTCTTTCCTTCCTTTTGTATTCCTAATTGTTTTATCCCTCACATAAAAGATCTGTTTGTGGCTTGTTGATCATTTCCTTCATTAAGAATTTATGTTGCAAGATAGGCTGGGTGAAGAAAGGCAAAACTCTATTATCAAAAATTTCATTATGCCCTCTGATACATGTTTCTCTTTCATAAAAACACTACAAAATGACTTTGTCCTTCACTTTATGAATAACTGTACTCTTTGCAGGAGGAAAAATAGTCTGTCATGTTCACTCCAATGTTGTGTTAATAGTGTTAGGAATAAAACATTTTAACTTGTTTATTTGGTCCTCTTTGTCCTTCTTAGTGCCTCCGCATTATCATCTGTGTTTTAACAAATGACATGAGAAGCCATCCAAGGTCGGTGAAAAAAACCTGAGAAGTACCATCCCTTCCTATGCATGCATTCATTCAGGAAACATTTATTGAGCACAAACAAAATGTCAAGTAGGTCATCAATTACTGTAAATAAAGAGAGAAAATCCAGATTTCCTGACACTAAAGTTGGGTAAACACTCAGAGGGGAATGAGGCGCAGCAGAGCCTTCAGTTTGATGCTACACAGCATTAGGTTCCAAACAGGGACTCTAGAATCACACAGTGTAAGTTCAAGTCCAAGTTTTGCTATAAGGTGAGTGACCTCAGGCAAATTACCTGAGCTATTTGAATTTCAATTCTCCTAGCAATAAAATGTGGGTCCTAGAAGTACTGACCTCAAGACTTTTGTGACTAGTAAATGAAATACTACAAGGAAAGTGCTAAATCAGAGTATCAGGTACATAGTAAGTACACAATAAATTTTAGCTATAGGTTATATACTGGTCCTGCCTCATGTATATTAACCTGTTAAGTTAAAACTAGAAGTGTAAAAATTAATAAACAGAAAATTCATTTTAAATTAAGTCAGGAGAGCCCTGGCCAGGTAGTTCAATTCATTAGAGTATCATCCCAGTACAACAAGGTTGTGGGTTTGACCCTTGGCCAGGTTACATATAAGAATGAACCAATGAATGCATAAATAAGTGGAACAACAAATCAATGTTTCTCTCTCTCTCCCTCTCTCTCTCTCTCTCCAATAAAAAACAAACAAACACAACTCGGGAAGCTAGAAAGAGGAGCTCTCACATCCTCCGTTGATCTCAGAGCTCAATAAGAACTTCTTGTTTGTAATAGCCCTCTCATCTTCCTCTTCTCCTCTTATAAGAGTTTTCTCTCCTTTGTTTCTTAGGACTTACATGTGGTTAGCCATTAGACTATATCCCAAATTGCTATTTTAACTTGTTCCTAATAAAACCATTTTGCTGGAGAAATATCCGTCTATTTGTTTAAGGTCAACAGAAGATTCCCAATCAATGTTTGTTGACTAAAGCCAGTCCAAATATTCCACCTCCAGGGCAATCAGCTGATTCAACATGAGGCATTAAATTGAGTATTTCCAACTTAAATTGGGCAAGTTAAAAGGCTATTTTTGGGATACGTGCATGTGTGTTGGGGGGTGGGGGATGAGTGCATAACTTGTGTATTGCAATTCAAATCTCTCAAAGTATTTATATTCATATAAAGTTAAGATGATGAGCTGTCTGAAATCCACTGATGTTCCACAATTTCAATTTCTGGTTAAAGAAAATACTTTAAAGTATTCATCTCATGGATGATGAATCAGAATATAGTTCTTAGTGAATTAGACTGCATCTTCCGTTACTTAGGCCCAGCTTTGGCCCTTGAACTTACAGTAAAATGATAGCTCCAGGAGGAGAGAGAATCATATAAATCTACAATGAAGACTTCCCAAGAAAATAGTAACATCTTAAAAATCATCATTTGAAAAAATAAGTCAATAGCTCTCGTGAAGGAGAATGGCCAGTTCCAAAAAGCAATCAGTAGTTAATTATTGAGTCCCATTTAAGCATTCAGCATTTCCTGAGGAAAAAAATGGGAAATTCTCTGTCCATGTGGGTAATCAGATGAACAGGTATTGGTATAAGAAATAAAATTAATTAATAAAATAAATCAAATTACCAACAAAATGCAGTTAATTTAATAAATCAATAAGGTTTCAACATAAGACATGGAAAAGTATTGTGGGCAAAATCTCTAGGAAGTCTAGGATAAATTTGTTTAAGGAGTTATGTTTAAGGCAGATCCTGTAAAAAGTAGCACATAAAATAATTAGGTACTGACTGTGGTTTATAGAATTCTCCTTTTTTTGAAGTATGATATTTACCATCATCCTGATAAATGCCTCTTTATGGTCTGTTCATTCCTTGTTGGCACATACTCCCACCTCTAATATTTATTGTATAGAGGAATGTTTCTCAGACTATTCAGAGATAAATTTCTTCATTGATGGAGGATTTCCCTCTGCCTATTATGTACTTATCTAGCCTCAACAAACAATTTATTACTGGTTGAAAAAGGAGGCAATGAGATAAAAGATGAAATTATTTTTATGGCCATGCCTATATTTCTTAAAGAGTAAGAACCTTTATAAAAGAAATTCATCCTGGAACTCCATGAACCACCCTTCATTTGGAATAAAGTGAACTTGTTACAAAATATTGAAAACAGAATCCAATTCTATGAGGATGTCACTCTGTTTTGCTACCAGGAGATATTAAAATCCCCACCCAGTTACTTTCTGCCTTTTATCGACTAAAGTAATGCTGTGAGCCTACAAACATGAGTTCCTTTGACCACCACAGCTATTGGCTAAAATCAACAATAGCATAAAAATATAGGGCTTTAGCACTAACCTCATTTAGTGAAAGTCCCTTCTGCTGAGCATATTTAAATTCTTATTAGTCTTGAAGTGAAGTATAAAATCCAAGTCAGAAAATATCAGTTTTAGTCCCACATATATCACTAGCATAATTTATTATCTTGAACAAGTCATTTGACTTCTCTGTGCCTCACTTTTCTAATGCATATAATGGGAATTTAGACTAAATGATTTCTAAGATTCTTTTACTTTAGATTCTACATTATTTGAGTCTGTATTTACCAACCAATTCAAACTTCTAGGTATGAGTCTGTCTTTTCAACACCATATCCACTACTAAGTGACATATTTTAGGCATTGCCTGCACATGTGGCTTTAGTGAGAATTCCCCAAAGCAAGATATTGAGCAACATCTATTTGAGAAAATAAAGTTTTAACGCTGAATAAAACAATCCCATTTACCATTGTACCAAAAAAATTAAGGAAACAGGCTGTATGGGGTGACCAGGCCAACAGGGGGCTTACTGAGGGATGACCAAAATGACTGAGCAGTAGGCTGCATGGGGTGACCAGGTCAGCAGGGCGGGGGGGGCAGTTGGGACTAACCAGGCTGGCAGAGTGGGGCAGTGAAAGGCGACCAGGCCGGCAGAGGGGGCAGTTGGGGATGACCAGGCTGGCAGAGGGGGCAGTTGGGGGTGATGAGGCTGGCAATGGGGACAGTAAGGGGCAACCATGCTGGTGGGGTGGGCAGTTAGGGGTGATCAGGTTGGCAGGGGGGGCAGTTGGGGGCAACTAGGTTGGCAGGCAGAAGTGGTTAGGGGTGATCAGGCTGGCAGGGGGGCCAGTTAGGGGCGATCAGGCCAGCAGGCAGGTGAGCGGTTAGGAGCCAGCAGTCCAGGATTGTGAGAGGGATGTCTGACTGCCAGTTTAGGCCCCATCCCTAGGAGCGATCAGGCCGGCAGTCAGACATACCCTGAGGGGTCTCGGATTGGAGAGGGTGCAGGCTGGGCTGAGGGGACCCCCTTCCGTGCCTGAATTTTGTGCACTGGGTCTCTAGTATATATATAAAAAGTTTTAATGCTAAAAATATGTAACTTTACAAATAGCCATTTAAATTCAAATGAGCCATCAGTAATGGATTATTCTCCAATTACTGGATAAAATAACCAGACCTTTGGCAAAAATTAACAAATTTCTCCTTTCCACCCACAGTATAAGTATTAAGATGTAGTCACTACCCAAAATCTCAAAATACCAGATTCTAATATGAGCAGCACTGCCAAACCCCCAGTAAACAGACTTAAGTATCAAGTAGTATTGTGCCAAAAAAAAAATCAAAGGCAGAGATGATAATATCAACAAATAAATATGTTTATACTTGACTCAAAAAGAAAAGTGAAGGCAAAAAATGGTGAGGTAAAGCAAAGCAAGAAAAGACACATATCATTTTCCGACTGTTCTGGCCAGTATAATCCCTGGCCTTTCTGGTTATCTGAGAGGTCCACCTGCAGGCACCAGATGATTTTCTTTAGCACTAGAACACCAGACGATTGTAGTTCATTTTGATTGACTGTTCCTTCAGTAAGACATATGTGGCCCAAACACAAGCCCTGAGGAAGAAGAGTGCCCTGATAAACACAGATGTCTTTGGGAAGAGGCAGCTTGTGTACCCATACAACCATGGGGCTGTGCCTTAACCTCATTAGGCCGCCTTTCATACATTTAAGAATATCAATCATAACAGCAATATTTCCTGGTATGCTAAAACCTGTAGGAAGGCATATACAGGACTTTGGATCCTCTGAAGCCATGGCAATCCCATATAAATTTTAGGATCAGTTCATCAAATTATTTTTTTAAATATTGAAATTTTGATTTGGATTGCATTAAATTTGGAGGCAAATTTGGGGGAAATTGCTATCTTAATGTTGAGGTTTTTCCAATTGAAGGACATCCTATTGTTCTCTGTCTATTTAGGCCTTCTTCTTCTTCTTCTTCTTCTTCTTCTTCTTCTTCTTCTCCTTCTCCTTCTCCTTCTCCTTCTCCTTCTCCTTCTCCTCCTTCTCCTTCTTCTTTTTAGGTCTTCTTTAATTTATCTCAGCAATATCTTGTCCTTCGGAGTTATAAGACCTTACACATTTAAAGTTATCCCTAAGTATTTTTTTGTTTAATTTCACATTCAAATTTTTAGTTGGTAGCACTACAAATACATTTTTGTACATTAATTGGGTACCCTGATCTTGCTAAATGCACTTATCAAATCTAATATTTTTAGTATATTTCTTGGAATTTTCTCTAAATTTGAGCCTATTGTCTTGAGCAAAGACAAAATTACTTCTTTCTTTCTAATATGTTTGCCTATTTTTTTCCTTTACCTTATCTCACTGGCACAATTTTCCAGACCAATATTAAGTAAAAGTGATGAGAATGAAAGTATTTTCTTGTTCCTAATATTAGATAGGAAGCATTCGGTCTTTCATCTTTATACAGAGTAGGTTTATTGTATTCTTACTCAATTCTTTCCCTTCCCTCTATCTACGAGCTTTCTAATACAGTCTATGGTACTCTACCACTCAGACTCCGGATCTACCCATGCTACTTAGTCTGGAGTTTAAATAGCTTTGATTCAAGAAGATATTGGAAAAAGTGGATATGCATTTCTATTTGCTCTCTTATCCTCTCTTATATTCCAGTAAAAACATGCCTGAGCTAGCCTTCTAGAAATAAAAGACACATGGAGCAGAGCCAGATTGACCCAATCATCTATGCCAAGTCCATCACAGATCAGCCCCATCATCCAGTGACTTCCAGACATAGGTGAAAGCCCAGCCCCAAACAGCCAAACCACCCCGTTAAGCTGCATCCGGCTACAGGTTCATGAGCAAGCCCACATGAGATTGCTGAGCCAGGTCAGAGCAGCTGAAGCTTGCAAACACATTCATTTGCTCTATGTCCCTGAAATTTTATGATTGTTTATTATACAGCATTATTGTGGCACTAGATAACTGATACAGTAGATTAGAGTTGGCCTGTGTAAATCTCATCTTAACTCAATCCAAGAATAGCAATTAGTCATCTGAAATTCTTCCATACTCTCAAAGCATCAAATATGGCCCTGGTCTACAATTATTTCAAAGAAAGGGGGCATCTCAGCTTAAATGAATTTTTCATATTCAGAAGCTTCCTGCAATAATATTTACAGTGTCCTTGACAACAGCATTTATATGCATGTGGGGAAAGGAAGTGTGCGGTTGGAGAGAACCAGAACTTGATTGGAACTATTGTTACATGCCAAGAGTGCTTGTCACCTGCCACATTTCTTTCTCCAGCTCCAAAAGCAGTCCCCCTTCCTTGTGCTCCATCAAGAGAGGCATCTTGGCAACTAAAATGCAACATTCCTCTTGCGATTCCAATTTCACAGTTGAGTGAGGAACAAGCATGAGCAGAGAGTATCCTAAGAAGGACAAGACAAGCATGGCAGATGGGGGAGCCTCATCATTTATTCTGCATCCCTCCTATTTCCCATGATCCCTTCACTCTGTACAACAACAACAACAACAAATTAAAAGTGGGCTTCAAGTTCTGATGAGGTGGTACCAGTTACAACCTTTAACTTTCCCAAATGACTAGATTCCGAACAGGCAGAAAGATGAGGTTGGTGTTTCTCCATGAATCTGGGGTTTAGATCTGCTTTAAGGTTTATTTAAAAGATAAGCTTCTCCTTCAGGCCTGTGCAACCAGAGGGAACAGGGAAGAGAGGAAAGTTAAAGTGACATCTGTCAGCCAGCAGCAATTAAGCAGAGATGTGTGGAGTCTCTAAATGCTCCTGTTAAAGTGTTGATGAGCAGTGAAATGTCTGATTAAATTTTAAGCAGGGATAAATGGGCCAGACCCACCATAGGATAAGTCTAATGGAGTATTAGACTGAACAAATTAAATGAACAGTGTGTCAGTTCTAGGGAAGAAACAAGCTGGCACAAATATGCCCCTTCTGAAATCCAAGCATAGCTTCCTCTGTATCATCACAAAGAACAGATCTTCGGCAAGTACCCCTTGAGCTTCAGAATAGGTCACAGTGGAGACAAATGCAGCAGTTTAGAAATTAGGAGACTAGAACTCCAGTTCCGGCTGACATCACCTAACTGATCTAAGGCAAATCACATTACATCTTTGGCCTCCGTTTACTCATGTGAAGTAGAAGATTAGTTCACAGATCATCTTAAAGTGCTAAGAAGCTATGAGTTAAATTTCTTAAATAATTTCAATAAAGAACCAAAATTTCATGTCTATGCCAAAGCCGGAAAAAGTTGCAGAAGCGACACACAGAGTGTGGACTTCAAAGCCTTAAGCATCTTGGGGACAGCTGGGAGGGACAAGGTGGAGACCCATGTTTCATGGTCTCAGGACCTCATCACATCATTGAACCACAGCAGGGTTAATAAACAAATTTAAAATCACTAGACTCATTTTTCCTGGTTTTCTGCTCACACATTTCAGGGGAACAGGCAAATGTGAAGAGGACGGAGGAATGAAAAGAGAAGAGCAGAGTAGTGAACTGGGCACTGATGGGCCCTTAGAGAGCAATTCATGTCCTCTGTACACTGAGACGGAAAGACCAGAGGCAGAGGGACTCACAGCTTCTAATAACAAGATTTTGGAGACTAGAGCTAGGATTCAAGCCTACACTTGTCTGAGTGCAAAGACAGTCGCCCAAATCCTTACCTTTCTGGAGTTCCCAGGTAAAGAAAGCCACATAAATCATTAATTGCTACTTTTTACCTTTCAGGATGTCAAAACACTGTCTTTGCTCCGATCCTCTCATTTTCCTGGATCCCCTTTACAAGAAAAGTGTAGGCACATGGATGACCTTTGTGAAATGTCAATGTTCGAGGTCTTTCGAAATTTTTAAATCAATTTTTAAAAATATGTAAAATATTTAATCCCTGAAAGTTTGGAAATAAGATATAAAAAAAATTTACTCAAAGACCTGCATCCACAGTTGCTTTTATGGGCTTTTCTTCATATTAATATAGTTATATGGTTAGAACCACCATGAACATGCAATAACTTGCTAGGTAGTCTTATTTCCATTTTCTAAAAAATGGCTTCATAATATTACTTTGGCTTATCATGCCAGAAGTTATTTAGCCAACCTCATAATGAAAGGGTGTTTTTAAAATTTATTTCAAACTGCTTATTATAAATAATTCTGTAATGAACATCCTATGTATATATTTTAAATATATTTCTGATTTTGTGCTTGGCATGCTAAACATTTTTAACTCATTATGATATGAAAGTGAATATATAGTATACAAGATATTTATTTTCTCATCCACATATGAAAATAGTCTTTTTTTAATCAGTCAGCATTTATGCATTAATACCTATTATCATAGGTCCTGATTCTATTTGCAAAGTCTCAGATACTATGCTAGGAACTAGAGCATATAGTCCATTTGGTTACATGAACAGCCCTCCCTATTACACCAACATCCTATAGGCAAATATCCTCAGGGTTTCCCTAATCATGAATTATCGTGAAAATCATACAAAAAAGGAATATAAAGTGAGAAGCATGGCTTTCAGTCCTGCCGTCTACTCTCCTTTATGTACCTAGAGTTTTATGAGCCACTAGGCACATGGGCGGATTCCTAGAAATGGGACCAATCTCTAGGTCCCATCCTCACATGTCTGTTTTTAGCTATTTCGTCAGAGACCCGGGGCAAGTGTGACCCCTATCATGTGGTGAAAACAGTGCCATGGGTAACAAAGGACCCCATTACTGCTTGACAGCAGAGGAGACAGGGCAATCCTCTGTCAAATTCTGTGTGCAGTGTCTCCTTCCTTGTACCAATTACCCGGGAAGTGATGCACTTTCTCATCCACACCTGCTGACATGTATTTAGACGTTGCCGGGTCTGCGAGCCTTAACCACACTATACTCAGAAATTCTCTTCGAAAACAAAAGTAACAAAGGCACACAGGAGACTGAGACCCAAAATGTTCTAGGCACAGACAGCACCCATTTAAGTACTGGAGGAAAATCTAAGACTGAAAGAGACTCTTTTTCAATCAATATATTTGAGTCCAGAAATAAAGTAAGAGCTGAAATAAAACTTGCCATAGAACAAAAAATATCACCATTAACCAGTATCCTGAGTTTACTAATGAGGAAACGAATTCCCTAGAAAATGCCAGGACTTGCCTATGCTAGTTTGTGACATAATCCCTAAGGAAGATATGCCCTGAAACATTATTTGCCTTTTTTCATCTTAGCAATTCAGATGCCATCATTTTTTAAATAGCTTTTTACTCTTTCAACAAATAAGTTTTGAGTGTCTTTCATAAAATTGCCATTCTAGGCACTAGGGATCCAGCCAAGGTTGTAACGTAGTGATGCTGGGGATGTAAAATCAAAAGTCAGTCTGGCAAGGAGATGGGCTTGTAGATTGATAATCAAAATGCAATGTGGTGAGCAGAATCCAAACAAATGGAACCATAAAGAAGTATGCTCCAAGCCCTAACTGGTTTGGCTCAGTGGATAGAGCATCGGCCTGCGGACTGAAAGGTCCCAGGTTCGATTCGGTCAAGGGCATGTACCTTGGTTGTGGGCACATCCCCAGTGAGGGGTGTACAGGAGGCAGCTGATCGATGTTTCTCTCTCATCGATGTTTCTGACTCTCTATCCCTCTCCCTTCCTCTCTGTAAGAAATCAATAAAATATATTTTTTTAAAAAGAAGTGTGCTCCAAGAACTGCCTGTGGGACTCAGGGAGAACTTCCCCAAAAGAGTGGCCCTTGAGCTGACTTGAAGGAGAACCAGAAGTTGACAACAGATGAAATGTGGAATAATAGAGGGGGCAGACAGAACATCACTTAAATGGAATAAGGTATTTGAGAAGCTACATAGAGTTTGCCCCATTTCTTGACCGCTGATGATAGACTACTTTATTGACAGCCTCTTTAATGTTGGTTTCCGGGGCATCTCGTTAGTGTCCTCTTTCTCTGCTTGACTGCTGGTGTTCCTAAAAGGTTCCTAAAGGCTCTGTCTTAAGCCTCTGTTCTCACTCCACTCACTCCCTTACCCTAACTCTCTTGGTGTATCTTGTAGCTGTCTGTCACATGAATCAGTAAGAAGCATGGAGGAATCCTTATTGCTGCCTTCCTCCATTTGAAAAGCACATTAAGCTGTGTTTCATCAGGATCATAATTTTTCAGTTTCTGTTTCCAATTTGGTGCTAAGGAGGGAAGAGAGGTGGCAAGGTCAGAAGGTAAGTTAGAAATGTTTTTATTCAGTGGGCACTCTTGTGGGTTTATGTGTTCTCTCTGGGCTTGGTGTGTATTGGCTTGACTCTCTCTGGAAGATACTTGGTAAGAGTTTTTCAAAACCATGCCATTCACCATTAAAATTTTATTATATACTAGAGACCTGGTGCATGAATTCGTGCACCAGTGGGGTCCCTCAGCCCGGCCTGTGGGACCAAAACCGGCTCTCCAACATCCACCGAGGGGTCCCGGATTATGAGAGGGCATAGGCCAGGCCGAGGGACCCCACTGGTGCATGATCAGAACTGGGGAGGGACACGGGAGGTTGGCCAGCAGGGGAGGGACCACGGGAGGGCTCCAGGGCGTGTCCAGCCCATCTCGCTCAGTCCCGATTGGCCAGACCCCAGCAGCAAGCTAACCTACCAGTCGGAGCATCTGCCCCCTGGTGGTCAGTGCACATCATCATAGCGAGCTGAGTGGCCTTAGAATATCATTAGCATATTATGCTTTGATTGGTTGAATGGACAATCAGACGACCAGACACTTAGCATATTAGGCTTTTATTATATAAAGTATTTTTCTTGATCTTGACAAAAAATTCATCTCAGGTGGTCACTAACTCCTTTGTCAGTCCCTAAGAATCTGGTGGTAATGTCAGTTCTGTTGGATGAAGAATGGTCAGCCCACTGTGCAGCCCTAACATGAATCGAATTCCAGCTTTCTCTTCTGCATCTGGACCATGGAAAACACTCACTCATTCATTCCCCCAAACCGTGGAATTGTAGGACGTTCCTTACGCTACAGAAACATTCTTTTACTCCAACCCAAAACAGGTGGCTAATCAGGTCTTGTCCTTTGTATTTCTCAAGCAGTTTTTAGAAACAGGGACACCTATTAAACCAAAGAGGACACCTATTAAACCCTGACCATTGAAGCTGATAATAAAGTTTGAGTTACAAGGTAGGGGCCTTCTACATCTTGCTTGGAGTAATTGATGGGATTCACAGCATAGCAACAGCTGTCTCCAGAATCTCTCCTGACAAAGCTTATCTTCATTTTCAATTTTTCTGACTTGTTTTATAAACTCTAGTATGGGTAAGGGTTCCAAGAGTTTTATAATCAGCTTTTTGGCTAAATCTTTGAAAGGTGTGCCTGCATCTTGTACTTCACTTTGAATATGTGGCTGCAGTATCTTAGCACTAACATATTGTCACGTCCAGTTTTTACTTCGAGGTCTGACCTCTTCAGCTCTCCCTCAAAGCTGAGATTCGAAAGCATGCCCTTTCCCAGTTCTCAGTTGGACTTTTCCATCCAGTTACTTCCTTTGTTAAGCCCAATTCTGCATAGAATTATTATATATTCAGCTATTTTTCAGAAGATAATGGATTTTCCCACATCGAGAGCCAAAGTGATATAAAATCAATTCCAGGCTCTGTCAATTATTGATTGTGTAATCTTAAGTAAATTTATTTGCCTCACTAACCCTTACCTGTAAAATACCTGACTTGGAAAATTATAGTAATGATTAAATGACATAATAGTTATAAAATGTCAGGTACATACATAGTAGAGGCTCAGCAAATATTAGGTCTCTTACCTTTACCCACAATTTTTTTTTTCAGATTGTTAATTGGGAGTTCTGTCACCTAGAGTCCTGTCAACTCTCAGCATTGTTTTCCTTGCTATCTCCACAGAACAATTGGAAACGAGCATCCTATTTTGTGGATTGATGTCACCAAGATGGAAAAAGTGGGAGACCCAGCTCCCACCCTTCCACAAAGATCAACCATTTGACAGCTATCCATGAACAAAACCAGCTCTGAGAGCTGAGGGGGTCCATTTAAGAAGCCTCGGCAACACAGAGGAACAAAGAAGGAAGGAAGAACAGCTTCATTTTGCCTGTATCATCCCATCGTGCAGGCTGGCACTCCTCAGGGCCAAGAGGGAGCTCCCCAGCTAGAAAGAGTTCCTCTCATTGGGAAAGGAGGGAAGGGTAAACAGGCAGCTTTCCCAGCCTTTTGTGGCACAGCAGGAAGGACCCACTTTGGTTTCACCCCACTCAGAGACCAGCAAAACTGAGATGAACAGAAATGGCTAGGAACAAGGAAGAAGGGCAGGGGCAACTGATAGCCACACAGTGAGGGGAATAGCAGCTCCCAATAAATCACAAAGGGAAAAAAAGAGGACACAAATAAATAAAACTGGAAATATAAGATGAAAAAAAAACTGATACCAGAGAAATACAAAGATTCATAAAAGACTATGAACAATTATATTCCAACAAATTGGACAATCTAGAAAATAAATTCCTGATAACATACAACCTATCAAGACTGAATCATGAAGAAATAGAAAATCTGCAGAGACAAATGGCAAGGAGATTGAATCATACTCAAAAACCTCCCAACAAAGACAAGACCAGGGCCATAGGAGTTCACCAATAAATTCTATCAAACATATGAAGAAGAATTAATCCCAATGCTTCTCATACTCTTCCAAAAAACTAAAGAGGATGAGGGAACACACCCAAACATTATTTGGCCAGAATTACCCTGATACCAAAGCCAGATAAGGATACTACAAAAAAACAAAACAAAAACTACAGGTCAATATAGATGCAAAAATCCTCAACAAAATAGCAAACCAAATTTAACATCATATTAAAAGGGTCATTCATTATTATCTAGTGGGATTTTTTCAAAGAAATATTTAAAAAGAATAAAACTGAAGGGTCTGGGGTTCAATTCCGGTCAAGGGCACGTACCTTGGGTGCAGGCTCCATCCCTGGCCCGGGTTAGGGTGCATGCAGGAGATAACCAATTGAGACACATTGACATTTCTCTCTCTCTGTCTCTCCCCCTCCCTTCTACTCTCTCTAAAAACCAATGGAAAAAATATTCCCGAGTGAGGATTAACAACAACAACAATATTCTCTTATTTTCAAGAAGAGAGTGATGTCCCAGGGATTTGAAACTACAGGCAAAAAGCCCTCAATTCAGGGTGAATGAATGATTCAGGGTCCCCAGTTACATAATTCTCAGGGCATAATTCAACCTGCAAATAGGGGACCCTTTGTTCAAATATCATTAAGAATTACAAGGTATCAACCAAGCACAGGGCCCTATCTTGTGCTAGGCTCTGTGAAGTTGGGCCTTCATAGATGTCTGAATTCTGTGACTAGAGCCTGCCTCCTGCTTCTCCTTTCTGCTGTACTAGTGAACGTTACACAGACAACTGAAATAAACTTGTCCAGTTCCGACTTAATTGAAGCTGATCAGGCAAAACCTAAAGAGGGAGATAATGACCCTCCCTACCCTCTTTTGCAGATAGAGAACGTTTTACATGGTTAGCTCCTAGGCCCTATTCATAGCTGAGTGTCAGGAGGCAAATTCTTTGCAGACCCTGCTACTGTTTAAATGTCTCTATCAATTCTAGGCAGCTTATAACTAGAGCAATTTGAGGTCTCTGTTGTTTAAAAAGAAACAAAAAAAAGGAAAGGGAGAGAGACATAGATAAGGAAGAAGAGTAAAGGTGAGAAGGAGGCAGACAGCTGTAGGCCTCACCAAACACAAGCTGGTGTTCCTAAAAGATTCACATCCTAACTACACAAGAGGAAATCCTGACTTTCATCAGGTAGGTGTCAAAACATTAGAGACTCCTAGATCCTTCCAACTTGGCCACCTCCAGAGAATATGTGACATCAATTAATGATGATCCATAGTTCTGTTCTGTCTGGATAAAGGCAAGAAAGGGTGACAAACACTGAGACCCCATGTTTTCAATCTGTACTTAGATCTGAGCAGTTTTATTAAAAGTGTGATCTAGCATATAGACTAAACTCTTGCAATAGAAAAACAACAACAACAAAATGGGCCATGAGATTTTGTATTTCCAGAGACTAAACTCTTGCAATAGAAAAACAACAACAAAATGGGCCATGAGATTTTGTATTTCCAGGCTAGACCAGATTTTTGAGGTCCTGTGATCTTGGTGGGCAAGGGTGCATAAACCATACACACATTATTTTGCAGGGTCCCAAAGAGGTTTTTGAAAATGTATTTTTATTGATTTCAGAAAGAAAGGGAGAGGAGAGAGAGAAAGAAACATCAATAATGAGAGAGAATCATTGATCGGCTGCCTCTTGCACACCCCATTACTGGGGATTGAGCCCGCAACCCATGCACATGCCCTGACTGGGAATCGAACCAGGACCTCCTGGTTCATAGGTCAACACTCAACCACTGAGCCATGCCGGCTGGGCCCCAAGAGTTTTATGGAGCCTACAAAAACCCTTGAGTCTCCAAACCTCCTTATGGGTCCAGAGCTACAGAATTCTCTCATATGGTGTAACCTATGTAACTGTTCTTATTAGTCAAATAGAGATAATAATGGTACAGCATGGATGGACCTTGAAGATATCATGCTAACTGAATAAACCAGTCACAGAAAGAAAAATACTGCCTGGTTCCACTTATATGAGTTATCTAAAATACTCAAATTCACAGAATTAAAGAGTGGGAGGGTGGTTACCAAGGGCTTAGGGGAGTGGGAAATGGGGACAGAGTTTCTGTTGGGCAGGATGAATAAGATCTAGAGATCTGCCATACAATATTGAACCTATAATCAACAATAATGTACTGTACACTTAAAAGTTTGCTAAGGGGGTAGATCTTAGGTTGTGTTCTCACCGCAATAAAATAAAATTAAAAGATAATAACAATACCTACTTGATAGGATCATTGTGAGTACTGAATGAGGTGACCTAAGAAACGTGCTTAAAATACACCTTCGGGCTTCCCTCATCTTATCTCAGACCTTCATGTTACACTGTATGGTGAGTGTTGCGTCTACTGCTAGACCTCCCTTTAGGACTCATTCCCCAGCTGCTCTGAGTGTTGACAGCTGACAGCAACCAGAGGAGTCTCTCCTCTGAAGAAAGACTCCCCCCAAGATCATGCAGCCTCCCTGGGACAGCCCCAGCCCAGTGACTGGCGGCTACAAATATATAAAAGCCTGGCCCCACTGCTTCCTTTCAGTCCAACTCCAAAGGCAACTCCCACCATCAAAGCTTCTGTGAAATTGGCTGAGGCCTTTGCTGAGAATGGAGCACAATTTAGCTGTCTGATCCTGCTTCTTTCATGCTCCCCCAACGGCTTCTCTAGTAAACTTCCTGCACACAAGTCTCCCGTTTAGAGTTTGCTCTAGAAAACCTGGTCTGTGACTGTTACCTCCAGAGCCACATAAAGCCAAGATATGTTGAGTCCATGGCCAACATTCCTAAGAAAGTGGTTAGAGAATCACAACAGGGGAGGGAGGGGCAAGAGGATCTGTGGGGGAAGGAGGGGAGGATGGCAAGTAAATGTGGGCTCATGAGAGGCCTCAGAAACAGCAGATAATAGAGGACTAGATATAAGAACTATCTTTCAAGGGTAAGATTTCAAGCCTTACGAGAAATTAAGGGGCCATTGGTAGCCTCAGGCATGAATGACCTGGATTCCTAGGCCAGACCAGTGACTCCAGTGTAGGAGATCAACAACAATAACAAAAGAGCAAGAAAGAACAAGCTTCTAAATCATGAAGCAGCTTGCCTCATGCAGAAAGCTGATTTTGGGAAACTAAACGCAAGACTGAATGGAATAAGCAAGATGGCTAAAAAAGCTGAGCCCCTGAGCTCTGGACCTACCACCCATCCAGCTACCAAAATTCCACTGAGTTTAGATAGAGCTTGCTAGGCACAGCACCATAGCAGGGACTATGAAAATGTAGGAACGAGGGGCTGAGCTGATCATGACTCTCATAGACTAAGAATTAGACACAAAAGAAAAATAAACAAATGGGACTACGTCAAACTGAAAAGTTTTTGCACAACAAAGGAAAACATCAACAAAATGAAAAGACAACCTACTGAATGGGAGAACATATTTGCCAATGATACATCTGATAAGGGGTTAATATCCAAAGTTTATAAAGAACTTATGCAACTCAAGACCAAAAAAAACACACAATCCAATTAAAAAATGGGCAAGACCTGTAAGACACTTCTCCAAAGAGGACATGGAGATGGCCAATAGACATATGAAAAGATTCTTAATGTCATTAATCATCGGAGAAATACAAATTAAAACTACAGTGAGATATCACCTCACACCTGTCAGAATGGCTATCACCAATAAATCAACAAACAAGTATTGATGAGGATGTGGAGAAAAGGGAACCCTTGCACACTGTTGGGGGGAATATAAATTGGTGCAGCCAATATGGAAAGCAGTATGGAGTAACCTCAAAAAATTAAAAATGTAACTGCCTTAATCTGAAATACCGATTCTACAGAATACACACAACCCTATGTTCATTACAGCAATACTTATAGTAATTAAGTATACTGCTAAGATTTGAAATCAGCCCAATGCCCATAAATAAATTAGTGGATAGGAAGCTGTTATACATTTATGTACTGAAATACTACTTAGTCTTAACAAAGAAGGAAATTTTACCTTTTGTGACAGCATGGATGAACTTGGAGAGTATTCTGCTAAGTGAAACAAGCTGGTGAGAGAAAGACAAATACCATATAATTTCACTTATATGTGGAGTGAACAAAATAAACTCACAAACAAAATAGAAACAGACTCAGATACAGAGAATAGACTGACAGCTGTCAGAGGGGAGGGCACTTGGGGGACTGGGTGAAAAAGATGAAGGGATTAAGCATTTAAAAAAAACACCTCATAGACAGACAACAGTAGAGAAAGGAGATGGGGGAAGGTAAAAGGGGGTAAAAGGGGGATAAATGGTGACTTGATTTTGGGTGGAGAACACAATACAATATACAGATGATATAGCATAGAATTGTACACTTGAAACCTATATAATTTTATTAACCAATGTCACCCCAATAAATTCAATAAAAATTTAAAAAGTAAATTAATAAATTGAAGAAGAAAACATTTTAAACCTCAACAGGACCTGACATTTGTGAAGATAGATGCCCCTATAATGTAAAGTGATGTGGTCGTTTCTGTGCTCACGCCCTCCTTTTGTTCAAATAAAATCTTGTCAAACACCTTGTCACTCGACTGCCCTTTCTCTGACCAACTTTAAAATTATCATTTGTTATTGGTATGAAGTCTTCCTTTTCTGTAACTCCCTTTGTATAGCTCTTTGATGTTCTGACATAATATATACTTCATACTTCATCAATTAATAAAAATATAAATGTGATGGACAGTACCTGAGGAGGTGGTATTGATGGCACACTCCCCCATTCACCTCCTAAATAACCTTCCTGAACAAATCCTGGGTTAGAAATAAAATCTTCCTGCCCACATGCTGCCCCTCTAACATTCACCCTAATTTGGAGATGTCTGTATTGGGAGGTCTTCTCCCCGGTTTTCTGTGTGAGCAGCTCTCAGCATCTGGGAACCTATGGCAAAGCTGGGCAACCATGAAGACATATAATTGAAACTGCACAGCCACCTCTCAAATATGGCTCAGATGTTGAAGAGGTCTTTCCCAGATAATCAGTGCTCCTTAGGGAATATGATAACTAGGGAAGCAGGAAAAGTGAGAAAGGGAAGAGGAGAAAAAGGGAAGGAAGGAAGGAAGGAAGGAAGGAAGGAAGGAAGGAAGGAAGGAAGGAAGGAAGGAAGGAAGGAAGGAAGGGAAAGAAGCAGGCAACATTTACACTGTTAGGTGCCAAGCATTAAGCTGGGCACATTCACATACTTAGATTTGTTTAATTAAGACTAATTAAGATGCAGCATCAAATTTTCCAGCACCATATTAATATACCCTACCAGCTGCTTGATTTCTGATTTTCTATTTGAAATTATGCCTTCAAGAGCATGGGGCTGGTACTTCCTCTAAGAGAAGACCCACATATTCTAAGCAGTTAAACATGGCTTTTTTGTGTCATCGAGTTCTCTTTCAAGTGCTCCACCAGTCTTCTCTGTTAGTTGGAACACAATTGAGCAGACTGGTAACAAAGACTCATTGTTTCACAGTCTCAGAACTAACTCCTAATGGCCTCATGACTTTTCATGTAATTCCTATCTGATGGATGTAGAGAGGGGAATGGAGCGAAGTGAAGAAGGGGAGGGAGAGGCAGCCCTACAGATGACCTTGGAGCAGTGTGAATTATGCCTAATGTTCAGCAGTTATAGGCTATCAGACACTAATATACTCTCTGGGCTGAACCGAATAGGCCCATTACTCTCAACCGCAATTCACCATCTGTGAAGTGAGCTGGTGGCTTCAGACAAGACTACAAATTGCACCTGATACCAAAAAAAGACAGGAAGGGGATTGTGATCTAAAAGCAAGGGAAGAGCAGATAGAGACCTAGACTGGCCAAAGGCCATGCAAGGATAGGAGGAAATAAACTTTAGCCTGCGGAACAGCCCCGAGATGACCCCGACCATTCAGAAGATTGAATTTAAGGATCCTAATAGACTGTCTGGAAGATCCAGGGACCAGACCTTTAGTGTCATTAGGAGAGATGTGCACAGCTGGAACCCATGAAACCCTCCCACTATCAGGCAGCTCCTTTCAGTCTGTTGTCACAATTCATTAGCTCCTTCTGACATTCATTTGACATCATTACCGGAGGGGGATCTAACCACAACCCAAAGAGAAGAGACTGAAAAAAAATGATGGCTGCAGACATGAAGCCGCTCATCTATTCTGAATAAAAAGGAGGATGACAATGACAGCCTACGATGCTGACCAATGGCATGGTTTTATTCCCATTATGAGCAACGCCACTTGATAGATGTGGCTTTCACATTGTACATAAAACTGTGTTTCAACCTGGACTCTACCACTCAGGACCTGTCATGGGCTAAATTGTGTTCACCCAAAATTCGTAGTTTGAAGGCCTAACCCCCCATGTGGCAGTATTTAGAGATAGGACCTTTTAGGAGGTATTTCATATCAGATGAGGTAATAAGAGTGGGGCACGAATCTGACAGGACCAGTGTCCTTATAAGAAAAGCAAAAATGCTGGAGATCTCACTCTGCATGTGCACGGAGGAAAGGCCCTGTGAGGACACAGAAAGGAGACAGCCATATGCAAGCCAGGAAGAGAGGCTGCTCCAGAAACCAACCCTGCTGGAATCTAGACCTAGATCTTGGACTTCCAGCCTACTGTGCTATGAGAAAATAAGTGTTTATTATTTAAGCCACCCGGTCAGTGGTATCCTGTTTTGGCAACCTGAGCAGACTCATACAGGAGCAATGTTAGCGTAGGTGAGGTATGATGATATATTGGACAGTTTGAGGGCATATTCAATATTTATTGAATATTGAGAGCATAGCATGGTGGCTGAGATATAGTAACTGGCATCTCTAAGCACTTCCCAATGACTTTCCAAAGGGACAGTGTTGAGGATGTGGAAGGCCTGATATTCTGCATAAAATCATCAGGTACTAGAGGCTGGGCCCCTGGGAAATAGCATAGGCCTTTTCAGTGTAAGAAGTGGGAAAAAGAACCCTCACTCATTGAGCACCTTCTGTGCACCAATTACTATACAAAAAACCCCCATGCTCATCGTCTCATTCTTACAACTTTGTGAAGGCGATAATTGCTGCTTAGAAGAGTTAAGGGGCTTGCCTAAGAACACGATTAAGCAGTGGAGATGAGAGCTCAGATAAATATATATTTAATCTTTATTCTTCAGATTATTACAGATGTTCCCCCCCCCATAGCTCCCCT
>NW_005362439.1:101841-120321 GCF_000412655.1 Myotis brandtii
AACTGTGGTTTTGAACTCTATATCCAGTAGTTTGCTTTCCTCCATTTCTTTCATTTGTGGCCTGTTTCTTTGTCTCTGCATTTTAGCTGTTTCCCTGTGTTGATAGAGTGGCTTTGTGTGCTAGGTGTCCTATAGGGCCCAGTGACTCAGCCTCCCTAATTACCTGAGGTGGACACTCTTGGTGCACCCCTTTGTGGGCTGTGTGCACAGTCTTGTTGTAGTTAAGCCTTGATTGCTATTGGTATCACTGGGAGGAATTGACCTCCAGGCCAATTGGCTGTAAGGACCAGCTGTGTCTACAATGGAAGAGCTGTTGTGCAGCAGACACCCTTATGGGGAATAACTTGCTTCAGTGGGGCTTTGGTGCTCACTGAGTCTGCCCCTTGAGTGTGTCACTTATGGATGTGAAGAGTTGTAATCTGGTATGGTCTCACACTGACCACTGGGTACACTGGCTCTTGGATCTCCAAGGAGGTGCAAAGTCAGCCACTGCATGGGGTCGCCCAGCAGGAGCTACAGAGAGATCTATAGATTCCTCCTCTTTGTATCGGGTTTGGAAGTGCCCAGAGGAGGCCCAGCTGTGTAGCAAGGCAGGCTGCTGCTGCTGGATTGATTGCTTTGGGGCTCCTGGACCCAGCTGCTGCCTGCTGGACAGGTTTTAGGCTGAGAAAGGACAGGCATTCATATGCAAAAGCCGCTGTGCACAGCTTGGGTGGGTTTGTAAATTGGGTAGGGCAGGGTCTCAGGGAATCACCAGGGCAGAGATTCTCTCTCTCTCTCTCTCTCTCTCTCTCTCTCTCTCTCACACACACACACACACACACACACACACACACACACACACACACATTTCCTGAAGCTGTGACAGATCCATCTCATCAGAAATTAAATGTTATTTACCTTTCCAAGAAATCATCTCAAGATGCTAATCTAGCATCCTTTATAGACTACTTTTTGGCATTTCCTTGGATAGAATTGTCTTTCATGAATTCAAAGACAACTATCTGTTCAATTCCCAGCTATCACATCCATGGAGACGAGAGCATGAGAGAGAAAAAATCTAAAAAGACACTGTGTTGACTGAAAATGAGTCACCGATCTGTCCACCTAATCTCACAGCAGTCACGGCACAAAGGCAAAAGATGATAGACCTGAAGGATTTTGTAACCAACCTTTTCTGGCACATTCCTCCACGCCTCCTGCCATCTCTCCAAATGTTCCCTTAATGCTGCCAAAGGAACAGTGTCTGGGAGTCTCCCATTCCTGTTCCTCATGAAACAAAAGTCGAGCCTTCAAACAAACAAGAAAGTAAGAATTTCCAAGTTCATTAGGAAGTCAGCAGTGTGTTGATAATTGTATGAAAAGTTCACTGGTGTAGAAATGAGCCCCCGTTTCTCTTAGACATGGGTCCCCATTAGTTATGATCCAATGTCAGAGAAAGGACATGATGTGAGAAAACCCATCACTATTACTGTCTGTGCATACCTCTTGTTACATATACACTGTCGTTGCTATGTTGGAGAGAGGAATTGGAACAGCATTAAGGGGAATGTCTCAGCGTTGTAGTCAAGAACTGGGTCCACTGTGATGTTGATTGTCAAAAAAAAGAGATATCTTTTAGATAAAACTGCCAAAGTGGCTGCACATCATCTAGAGTTTTGTAAAAGCCCTCAGAGGTTCAAGATTTAGTGAACATATCCCTGTTATTACATGACCCAAATCGACATTATTCTTGACACTATGTTTCATAATCTAGCTCCTATAAACCTTACTTTTCTGCAAACAGACAAAAATCGCAATCCCTAGTGTCTATTTGGTTTATTCTGCTACACACTATTCCCCAGAGTCTGGAATCCTGCTCCTTCCTCCCCTTTGATTCTCTAATTAATCTGCAATAAATGAAGGCTCCAAGTGTTTTATGGCATTTCAATTTCCCATTCGCCTCTGACATTTGGAGGGAAAATGGAACACACAGCAAGACCTTTGAACAAGAAGTAACAGCCGTTAAATTGAAACACGATGCAAGGTTTTTCTAATCAAGTTCATAATACGTGTATTCATGGAAAGTGATGTGCTTGTTGCCTACAGCAAAGCCAGATGCTCTCTGATTTCAGTTGATCAATGTTGCTATGAGGTAGCAGTTCAATGTCTGACTTCAAGAAAGAGAATTAAAGGGACAGTGTGACAATTCAATCTCCAGAGGTCATACACTAATGGTGATGAGTTAAAATGCAGTAAGTTTTAGATTCCATTCAGTGGAATCTAGCATAGAGTTGTGGGAAAATAATTATACTTGTGTAAACTGAGACTTAAAATTGGATCCCAACGTTGCTACTTCCCAGCCATTTGACCATAGGAAGGAAGAATTACCACATAGCAAAACTGTGACACTTCAATAAAGTAATGCATATAGAAACAGTGCCCAATACCTGCTCAATAGAGGATGTTTACTGAAGAAGAATGTGAAATAGACATTAAGCATCATATTTATGTTTTGCATAAAGAGGTTATATTAGTGGACTAGAGCTCCTGGAACAAAATACCACAGTCTGGGAGGCTTAAACCCAACAGGAAATTATTTTCTCACAGTACTGGAAGCTGGAAGTTCAAGTTCAGCATGCCAGCAGGGTTGGCTTCTCCCAAGGCCTCTTTCCTTGACTTGCAGATGGCTACCTTCTCTCTGTGTCCTCACATGGTCTTTCCTCACTATGTACACATCCCTAGTGTCTTTCCTCTTATAAGGACACCAGTCTTATTGAATAAGAGCCCTACTCTTACAACTTCATTGAATTATAATTACCGCCTTAAAGGATCTATCTCCAGACATAGTCACATTGGGGGTTAGGCCTTCAATATATGAGTTTGGAGGAGGGAGGCAAACTACAGCCATAAAAGTGGTATTATAGATACCATGTGATATAATGATTTATAAATACCACTTCAAATTTTTGAAAACTTTAAATTTCTGATAAATTCATCAGAAAATGTAAAACATGAACTCTAGCTTGTCTCTGAATAATAGTAAGCATTTTTCTTGTGAAGTAAACATCACTTTTAGTTTCTAATACACTTAAATATCAGCTTCTCTGATCAGTCCTGATTCTGAACAACCCTAGAAATAGGTAAGTTGACTGGACATCCTCTTCTGGAGCTAGGATCCTAATCACTTCCTTTCCTAAGGTTCTTCCACTAAAGTAAAAATTGAAAACAGAGAAATAAGCAGAAATACATTCAGATTAGGAAAATGTGAACAAGATGATCAGAACCAATTTTTATAGCATCCTCCTGGTCTGATGAACCCCATTTTTTCTCTTATCTAATCAGTTGCATTTATAGTTGTGAAAGTAAGCATTTTCCACTACCATTCTGATCATTCCACTCATTCTTACCAAAAAATAAATAAAAAATAAAGAACCTATTCAGGTTCCCTCTTATTTTTCCTACCAAATTTTTCTCAAATTTCACAGGATGAGCTCTGAAGTTTTTCTCCAAATATTTCCACCCAGATCACCAGCATCATTTTTTTATCTCTCCTCTCCACTGCCAGGAGAGAGCAAATTTTCAGGCATTCTCTGCAGAGCACACAGCTCTGGCATGCTCATGCAGTAGGCCCAGCCTTGCTTGCTCTCAGACCTCATCTTTTCACTTTTGATTCCCCCATTGCACCAGGATAGGGTACATATCCTAGCATATAAAAGGAAAATAAAAAATGGGTAATGAAAACAGGGAATGTTCCCTTGTTCCCTCCTATTTATTTAAAATCCAGTGCTACATTTTCCCCTTCAAGGAACTCATCTAAAGACAAAACCACCTGACTGACCACCTTTTGACCAGGTAGCCCCATTCTCATCTTTTGGTCAGATGCTGATGACAAGCGCTTACTGACAGGTTGCTTTGAGGGTGGCATTTCATTAGAAAGCCACTTAATAGGAAAGTTCTATGTCACCCAGGAGGTAGAATGAGCCTTTTTGCACTCAAATGTTATTTTTGATCAACTGATTAAAGTAATATTTCACTGACTTTTATAGCCCATACCACTGCTTATTTCTGAAGATTTAAATAAAGACGATAGAAAACACAATTTATTATCAAACAAAGTACTAAAACGCTTACTTTGTGGCAGGAATTGGCCTGAGGATGAGCTATAAACACATTATTTCTCATGATCCCCACAGAAACCTCTGAAGGAAACTGAGATTAATCCAATGTTCCCACTAACTCAAGGCCACAGAGTAAATATGTCATTGAGTCAGAATCCCAGTGCAAATTGTTCTAAGTCCAGAGCACCACATTCATCCCGTTATGTTTTTTGTGCCTTTAAAATAGATGGCCTACTTATCCCTATGCCAAAGACAGATTTTGTGAGATGTTTCTCCTTCACACATTCTACAAGGAAAAAATCAATAGGCAGAGATAGACTTACATCCTTTGTCCCTAAACATGGATAACTTTGAAGGAGAAAGAAAATCCTATTTAATGAAGTCAACTTGGCTTGGAGTAAATTGGAAGAGATGTAAAGAGGTCATCCAGGTGAGTCCCCTGCCACCAAATAAAACATACCTAAACATCCAAGATTAATTATTGATCATCCTTAGACCATCTTGACTCTGTAACCAGTGTCAGGAGAGCCATTAAAATACCAAGAAGCAGGCATCCATACCCCTTAGATGAAGCAGTGTGGGACTGCCTCAGTGTCTTAGCAGTTTTTGCAGAATTCTCTAGCATTGCTTCAATTAAAGGAGACACGTAGTTATGTGGAGCTTTTTGCTACTTGGGTGTCTTTCTTTAAATCCAGCTACATATTTTTCAAGTTATTAATTACAGATTGCTTCAATCTTTGCCCTGGTGAGAAAAAAAGATTAAAAACTGCATGTGTGCACCAGAGGAGATGCTTTCAAGAAAATGCAAAGTTTATTCTTCAAGAAAGATGGAGAGAATAAAAGGAAATGTTTTTTAAATACATCTGAGACCAAGGGGCTTTCATATGCCTGAGCTCTGATTGAAGGCTGCATGGATGTAATTACAGGGAGTTCCTCATTCCACAGATGAGTTTTAATTCTGTTGGCCAAGGGAGACAGGAATATACATTTACTAGCTGATTGTGGATGTAAATCATCTCACTGCTTGCATTTTCATTTAAAAGATGCAGGATAAGATATTTCCTTCTTGGAATGATTTGAAGTTGGAGGAAAAGAAAAGATATTCTGAGATTTGAGACCCTTTATTAATAGCTCCAGGGGATATCTAGCAGCTGGAAAACTGAAATGGTAGTGTAAGGAGTAGAAATGTATCTTTATGAATCGTGTGTGTGTGTGTGTGTGTGTGTGTTGGATTTATTGAGTTTTTGTTTCCTTGAGATCTAACTACAGGCAGTCAGAATGAAGCACAAAGTCATCAGGTCAAAAGCCTTTCATCTTAGCAAGCCCTAGGGTTACAGAGTGAGTTAAGCTTATTTAGAAAGATCAACCTTCAGGATTTCACATTAGTCCCTATCAAGCCACATCCAAAGACCAAGACTTTAGCTGAGGAAGACCTCAAGTATAAAGCCCAGGTAGAAGATGCTGAGAGAATGAGAGGAACTGGTATATTCATTACACATAATAATATCAACTGCCTTTTTTGGTAGTTCAAGTTTGGGTAGAGAAATAAAAAAACAAAAGTAAACAAGATATTAGTTTGCCTTGTGACTTTTGCATGTCCCTTTGCCATGTGACTTTACAGACCTTCCCACTTAGAGTTGCTGAGAACTTCCTCACGCCTTGTCTTTGGGATCTGCCACGTGACTTGCTTTGACCAAGCGAATGTTGACAGATGCTACACAAGCAGAGGCTTGAAATGTGGTTGTAGGGCTGGGTTTTCACTCTATTGTTTCTGTCACCACCATGGAAACAAATAAGTGGCTCACTACACTCATGAGGATGAGTAACACAAGGAGGGAGCTGACCTGAACACGTGACCTGGAACAGAGCCCAGCACAGCCCACTGAGATCAGCAGAATGACCCTGGCTAGCACAGAGCATGTGAATGATAACAAATGGTGGTCATTTAAGCCATTGAGTTTTAGAGTGGTTTGTTATATAGCTTTTGAGAGATAATGGATTACTAGAAGCTTTTAACCTGATTTTGTTCAAAGACTTCTTTTAGAATAATGATGAAAGTTATGGACTTCCTTCCTAGCAAAACTATATGTATAAGTTTAAAATTTTGCACACAATTTCAGAGGATTCATTGACCTAAATTGTCCAAGGAGACATGGTTATTAAAAATACTTTAATCTAGATCAACCTAGAATAATGTTCAGAGGAGTAAAAGAGGAATCTGTTTTGTTTTGCAAATGATGTTTGACAATTTCTTTAAGCTTGCTTTATTCCTCAGCATCTACATTCAGTCCATAAATAAGTCCCATTGGAAACACTTTAGAAGCACACTTTGAAACTACCCACTGTTCTCCACTTTCAATGCTACCATCCTACTTCAAGCCACCATCACCTCTCACCAGGATGACTGCAATAACCTCCTAGCTGGCCTGCATGTCTCCTCTCTTGCCCCTCCATAACTCATTCTTCTCCCAATAATCAAAGTTCTTTTAAAAAATTTCCCTCAACAATATTGTTATTCTAATTCAAAGTGAAGTATACACTTATGTCAAGAAATAACTTTAACACTCAGTTAAGAAAACAAAGTTATATTCTGCCAAGCATGCACTATAGGAAAAAGGCATAATGCTTTTAAAATAAGTTACTTGTCTATTCATTCTTGTGCCAATCATAGTTCATATAAAAATAAATAAGAAATTTAATTAGTAAAAAATCTTACAGGATGGTAAGCAGAATGGCTTATGAATCCAATTGTATGCATGGGCAAAAATAGTTTTAATATATTATAAATCAAGGAAATTTGAATAATTTATAAAATAAGTATGCAACTTAATATTAATTGGTCAAAGCCACTAATGTTTGCTTATTTGAGAAAATTCAAAACTACAAAGACACTACACATATCTGGAGTTCTCAACAAATTTGTATATTTACTAAGAAAGAAGTAGAAAAGAATTCATGTGGCACATTCATGTGCATTTCTGACAACAGAGCCTTCACCAGTGGGTCCAACCTACAAATGTATAAAATGCAATAAAAATAAACTCTCCTAACATCTGCAAGTCTAATTCTCCTAGAAGCAGAGCCCCGATAAATATTTCCCTTTTTAAAAAATGTATTACTTTTTTATTTTTCAATTACAGTTTACATTCAGTATTATTCTGTATTAGTTTCAGATGTACCGCAAAGTGGCTAGAAAATCAGGTACTTTATGAATTGATCCCCCCACTGCTTCAAGTGCCCACCAGGCCCCATACATATTTATATTTACCACAATATTATTGATTATATTCCCTATGCTGTGATCTATGTCTCTGTGACTGTTTTGTAATTCCCTCCTTGTTGGCCATTCCGTCTTTTGGAAATCAGAGGAGGCAATAAGACCATCTGGACAGAATTGTGGGGAAACCATTGGTGATATTTAAATCACAGGGATTCACGGAGATAGTGGGTCCCATGGCATTTTGTAAGTTAAATCATCCAACCAACAAACAAATGAAACAGGAGATTTTCAGATACTTAACCTAGAATTTAGGAAGGCATATTTTTTTAAAATTTCAAAGGAAAAAATATAATTCTAGAGTTAGAAAATCTCAAGATGAAAATTACTCATAAAAGATAAGAAAATGTATAAAATGAACATCCAGCTATGCAATAATTATGAGTATACAGGGAACTCTCTGATAATCTCAGAACTGGATAAACAGTGATTCTGGTGATGATCAAACTAAATGTCACTTGTTCAAGTAAAAAACACAAGAATTTTCCTTAAATCCTTTACTTTCCTCACTACAGTGTACAATATGCTTCAATCCTCCACCTAGTCTTATAGCTTTACACCATTTTTTAAAAATATTTTTGATAACAAGACCACTCTGTCATCTTTGTACATAGCTTTCAAAAATCTGAGCCTATTAAAAATGCTGAAGACAATAGCTAATACTTAAAATGTATAATTATTATTTATTTTCATTTATATTTACTTACTTATATTTTAATAAACAAAATAAGAAAGAACTACTCATGTACATGAAGGTGGTGGTGTCAGGATAACAGACAATATTAAAAAAAAACACACACCAACAAATGCTCATTGTACATCTGTATGTGCCAGGCACTTTGCTAGGCCCTGGTGATACGGCAACAGCAGACACAGAAACAACTGCAGTGCATCACAGAGGAGCTGCCAGAGGAGCTGCTTTAATTTGGTGGCCAAGGCAGACCATATTAATGAGGCTTAAACTGCTGCCTGAAAAGTAAGAGAAGTGAATCAAATGAAGAAGTGTGATCAGCAAGTCCAAAGCCTGGGGAAGGAATAAGCTAGGTATGTCTCAGAAAGAGTTTAATACCACAGATAGCTGGAGCATGATAAGTAAAATGTAGAAATAAATGGAATGCAGTCATAGAGGTAGGCAGGGATAGCTGCTGTAGAATTGACGAGGGTGAAATATTTAGATTTTGTTCTAAGGGCAACAGGAAGTCACTGGGTGATCTTAAGCAAAGAAGTGAGAGACATGATTTGCTGTGTGGAGAGGTCAGCTGCTATGCGAAAACTTAAGTGTAGAGAGGCAAGGAGGGTGAGGCGATGAGACTGGTCAAGAGGTCACTAAAATAAATGAGATAAAAATAGCTTGAACTATCTCAGTAGTAGCAAAAATGAAAAAACATCAACAGATTCTAAATGTGGTTTGAAAGTACTTCCACCTGGTCTGAACAATGGATTAGATTATGGTGTGTGAAGGAAAGAAAAAACTAAAGAATGTCACTAAAGTTTCTGGTAGCAATAATAGCAGATGATAACCAATTAAATAAAGTGGAAATCCAGGGGTCAAAACTGATATAAATAAGAAATTAAACAAGGAAATAAATTATTTATTTACAGTGGAATAGCAACTATAAATGTTGAAGGAATATTAGAAAATCCTCATTTGGCAAACATCATAGTCATAATTTAACCCCCCCCCCCAAAAAAAAGCAACAACAACAACAGATGCTATGACTTATGGGTAAAATTTGGATGCAGATGGGATATTTACATAGTCTCACAGTATCTTCCAAAAATACTTATTAATACAAACATAAAAGAGTCACTTTAGAGTGGTGTTAGCTTTACTAATAACTAAACAAATTGAAATTGCATGCAACCTGATAAGATGCAATGAAAAGATCACATTGATATATGAACCTAAACTGCATAACTTCAATCTAATTTAGAGAAACTATCAGAAAAACCCAAATAGAGAAATGTACAAAATAACTGGCTTGTAACCTTTTAAAAATCAGTTATAAAAGCCAAGGAAAAGAGCTATGACAAATGAAACATGAGTTTGATTAGATCCTAAATAACATGATTGGGATAACTGGCAAGACTCGAATGAGTTCTGTGGATTAGCTGGTAGCAATTATTCATGTTAATTTCCTGATTTGGATAGTTGCATTGAAGTTTATAGATATAAGAGCATGTACTTTTTTGCAGGAATCAGAGACTAAGGTATTCAAGGGTGTTGAGGCGTCATGAGTGCAACTTCCTCCAAAATAGAGGCTAAGACAGACGCAAAGATACTAAGAGTCTCTGGCCCAGAATGAATTAGACAAACAGAATGCTGAAACCCAGATATGTTCACAGACTCATGGTCTGAAATCTCTTAAGATTCATAGTGAATTGAAGGGATGCCAGAATATTTCAGACAGGAAAATTCCTCTCCCACCCCATAGTGTACTTTAAAACTACAAATATGCAAGCCTGATCATTATCCCAAGCATCATTTTAAAACAGGTAATTAAGGGTATGGCTTGAAGCATTTTAAAATGACTAGTGGTCATTTGGAGCAATTGAACTAACTACAAATGACAAGTCGTGGTTCTCTTTCCTCATTTCTTCTTTTGACAAGTGGTTTTAGATTGATAAATCCTGGTATTGTTGCAGGGTTTCTACTCTTTAAGGACATGAATTATGTCTTCTCCATCACGTACTATGGAAGTAATACTCTGCAGGAATATAGTGGGTGCTCAACAAATATATTAATGAGGGAACAGGAGGGAAACAAGAAGAGAGGGATGGAGGAAGAGTTGGAGGGAGTGATGGACAGAGGGGGTAAAAAAAATGTGTAGGCATGGGATTTTAAAAATATTCAGTAGCTTACTTAGGTAAATTAGTAAATTACCAAATAACCATACTGAAAATATTTCATTCATGAAATAATGCCAATGTGTTCAAGAATGAACATATGCATCTCCTAATTCCTTCAAATTCCTTCTGTCAACCCCAATTCTCCTACAAGCTGCAATGTCTTTTCTATTAAATACTTTGAAAGCATAATCTACCATCTACCTCTACTTTTACTTCCATTGGTCCTCTATAGTACATCTGCCTTAGGTTCCACCATTCTACAAAAATCGTTCTCTCAGTAGACACCAATGACATTCTAAATTTCAAATGCAAAAGCATTTTTTGAAACCACTCTCATAGAAAACATTCTTCTAAGATGGTTTCTAAGTAAAATTCTCAGACTTTAAGCTCTTTTCATTATGTGTGTAGCCATAGTTAAGGTAGACTTCTTTATAGCATGGAGAAGCTGTTATTTATGCCAATTTTTAAGCTCAGAGCAATTTAGCTTTTCAAAGAGATTTTAAAATAAATTTGCATGTGGCATATGATTTAAGAGACTCTTTAAAGGGGAATACTAAGAGAAAGTGTGATAAAGATATATAAAATAATGAGCATGGTATAAAAAATAATGGTGTGTGTTCTCAAAACTGCCTGGTACTGGCACAAGAACAGACATATAGAATAGAGAACCCAGAAATCGACCCAAACCACTATGCTCAATTAATATTTGACAAAGGAGGCAAGAGCATATAATGGAGTCAAGACAGTCTCTTCAATAAATGGTATTGGGAAAATTGGACAGATACATGCAAAAAAATGAAACTAGACCACCAAAGTCCCCAGCGATTCGCCCGTATCTGGAGCTCAGAGTCTGAGACTCCCCCCTGACCGAAAACGACAACCGCGCTCTCAGCCACCAGCCCGCTTTGCGCGCGCACCTCCGCACCTGAGTTTTTTCCACACTGCGCCTCCTCTGAGCCTCGGTGTGCTGTTATTTTTCCTTCTAGTTGAAGAGTCTCTCCTCAGCCAGCCTTCCTGTGGTTCTGGGTGATGTCCGTTCCGTCTTTTAGTTGTATTTTTGAAGTGGTTGTTTGCGGCAGCAGTCTCCGGTGTTTACCTATGCCGCCATCTTGGTCTCCCCTTGACATTTCTTTTGAGGAGAATAAAGATGTCTCATAAAATATTTGCTATAAAAATGGGGCTTGGAATATGACAGGGTTGAGAGCCAATAGGTCAAAGCAACACAAAAGCATTTTCAAACCACCCAGTTGTGTTTTTTTTGTTTTGTTTTGTTTTTGTTTTTTTGTATTTTGGTGGATTGGGAATCAGGTTCATTTCTTGATTTGACCTTAACTTCTCCACGCAGAGGCCATTTTCGTTCACATGCTGCAGAAAATGGAGGCTGATAAAGCATGCCCAAAGCAAACAGACCTTTGCGTGTGTGCCACACAAGGGTCCAGCCACCAAGGTGCAGAGGGATTCACCTGGCAGGTACAGACCACAGTGCTGGTCAAGATGCCAGAGGTTATTGTATTCTGTAACTTTGGAAAACATACTTCTAGTATCAGGTCCCCTGCTAGCTGCTTGTCTTGAAACCTAGTCAAAAGTAATGCTAAGCGAAATAAGTCAGTCAGAGAAAGATAAATATCACATGATCTCACTCATTTGTGGAATATAATGAACAACATAAACTGATGAACAAAAACAGATCCAGAGACAGAGAAGCATCGATCAGATGGTCAAACCTCAGAGGGGAGGTAGGGGAGGGTGGGGATAAGGGGGAGAGATCAACCAAAGGACTTATATGCATGCATATAAGCATAACCAATAGACACAGACACCAGGGGGGTGAGGGCATAAGTGGGGGGGAAGGGCAATGAGGGATAAGGACCCTTATGTAATACCTTAATCAATAAGGAAAAAAAAAGAAAAAATGGTGTGATCTGATTAATCTTGTCCCATAACACAAGATCATGACAGTGTTTAGATAAAGGAAAGTGATATTTAGATAATGTAAAATTAATCCATGGGGCTCTGAATCAAGGAGTATTAATGAGGTAAATTGCTTAGCAAGTTTAAAGGTAGGAATGAGTAACCTTTCAGATCAGAAGAAATAACACATTCCAGAAGCTGGGATTTTTTTTTAATGTCTCTGTTCCCAGATGCATGGCAGAGGTAACCATCATCTCAATCCCATAATCCATTGTAGCTAAAGGTCTCCGCATACAAAATAGAAAGTCTTTGTTTAGACAGAGCCCAATTAATGTACATATATGTGCTGTACATATGTGTTTGTGGACACACATACAAGCACACACACAACTGAGCCTTGTTAAGAAGAAACAAGTAAATAAAATAAAGCAAACATGAAATAACTAAGATTACATTATCTAATATTTTCATTGGAAAAAAAAGAGAAATATGCCTGATCATTTGAGTAACATCCTTTCTATAACACTGTGTTGAATAAAATACCAGTATGGTACAGTTCTAACCTTTTTCTAGTGGTTAATTTCATAATATTCACCATGCCTGGAGTTTTTGGTGGAAAAATACCTTGTTTACTAGATTACCAGTTTGGAAAAGGGTCAAGCATCCAAGGTACTAGCTTAGGCTATGTCCTTGAGTGGTTATGAGATGTCAAGTACTAAGATGTAATGGAAAGAATAACAGCTTTGAAGCCAGACACCCCTGAGTTTGAATTATCAGATCGGAATGTCTTCATCAGTTGTATAACTTTAGTTATTTAAATTATGAGTCGCTATTTTGTATCCTTAGAAGGGGAAACTGTAATGGAGACTAAAATCTCCCTATACATTGCAAGAAACCAATAAATATAATTTCTTCTTTCTTCATTAACAAGCCAAGAGTTTTAGTTTTTATATCTATAAAATGAAGATAATAATTATTGGCCAATATATCTTAAAAGGTACTTGAGGGGATAAAAGGAGATTGCATATGTGAAATACTTTGAAAAATGCACATTAACCACGAAGATTAGGGTAGTATGGTATTCTATTAGTCATTGCTAGCTCAGTAATAATAAGAATAACAGCTACCATCGTAACCTCCCCTGTAGCATTATGCCATTTTCCACATGACTAAATCAGGCCCACAAAGTGTGTCATTGTCTCAGCTCCTGCTAGTAGCAGAGACAGGATTCAAACCCACATCTCTGACCCTGGAAATTACTCTTAACATTAAACTGCTTCCCCTCTGAATGTTTTGATAAGTATATTTCTCTCCCGAAATCATTATCATTTACTTATATTAGTCAGTGATTTGGGAGGCAGGGATGATGTCTTACTCATTTTTGCATCCCTCCCACCTCACATAGTACCAAGCACAAAAAAATAGTGGCAAACATGTACAGAGCATTTATTATGCGCTAGACACTATTTCCAGAACTTCGCATGGATTAACTCATTCAGTCCTAACGACTCTATGTTGTAGGCACTATAATTTACCTTATTTTATGGAGAAGAAAATTAAGACACACAAAAGTTAGTCAACATGTCCAGGCTTACATAGTTAATCATTGGGGACCCTGGGCAGTTTAGGTTCAGAGTCTAAAAACCCTGGATTAGTCTACCTTTGATATCAATAAATATCTGTAGGTTGCATTGTTAACTTCTACAGCTCAACAGTATTTCACAGCCCTGCTTTCAAAAAACAGGTGCCCTATCCAGGGTACATACAGCCATGGCATACAGTTGGTCCAGAGTGTGCAGGCCAGGGAACAAAACCCAAGGCTCAGAGTCTGTGCCTCTTCCTCATCTTCATCAACAAACCTGCATTCCTTTTTGTCATCAACTCTCAAGCTTCTGTCATGAATGCTGAATGTTATCACTCGCATTTCTGTAAGAGTGGAGCTGGTTTCAATTATTCAGAATATCATATGTCTGTTTCCTAAGTGCCAGAGAGCTCAATGTTACCCAAGAACTTAGAAGAATTACTGAATAACCAAGAGATTCAATGCAAGGAATATCTGCTTGACCCTGGATTATCTGGCACTTAGGTTAATATTTTAATTATAAATGTAGTCATGTAAAACAGAAAGTCCCAAAGTGCATTATCTGACATACTGGTTCTTCTGAATTTAATAAATATTATACATACATAAAACATCCTTTGATCTGATAAGTCTGAGAAATCTTGAGTTAAAAAACAAAGCCAGATATTTTTCCTGCAGGACTTTTCAGAGCCTTTAGCATATTTTCATGTGTACTATAATTCTGCTAGCCTGACCTACAGAAAACAGCTTTTCACAAACTGACCATTTAAAAAAAGGATTATAAATAAGACTTGCAAGTACAGTCTTATCCAGTGTAAGGGAGAAATCATGTTAGACCATTGCAGAGAAGAAACGATTGTTCACTGCACTTTTGGGACTTATCCTGAATTCTGGGGCCCAATCAGCACTTATAATGAGTGACGGGACAAAAGGACAGGTATGAATAGTTGAGAAGAAAGGATATCAGGATTGAAAAGGTCAAGTTAATGATATTAGATTTCACATCCAAATTATCTTGATTATCTGGTCTGAGATTGGTGCACAGGACTTTATTTGCAAAGGCAAGCAAATTACCAGTATTTGCCAGGTCCCATGACAAGTGCCGAAGAGAGAGTGCCTAATAGTGTGATAACAAATCCTGTTACTACAGTTCTCACCCACATGGTTACCCTCCTTTGTGACATCTTAACTCACAACAAAATTAGCTTTCTGAAACGAGAATGCAATGATATTATCCTTTCATAGAATTGCTTAGTTGTTCCTCACTGCATTTTGTCTAAAATCCAAACTTCTCAGCTTGGCATTCAAAGTCTTTCATCTGTTGATCTGATCTTTTTCTACCCCACTGAGATTCTCTCCCCCTTGGTACCAAATTGCTTGCAGCTCCCTGGGTCAATGGCTACTCTTTCTCACAAATGGACTTTCTGGCCAGAGACAACCCCAGTCCCCTCACCTCATGCTAGGATTCAGTTCTAACAGTGTTCTTCCACAGATCCCTTCTTGTTCATGTTTCAAGATCATGGGCTTATCCATTCTCACTACACACTTGAGTAAGCCTGTCATGACACATATTAGATGCCTAATTCATCCTGCTGTCTTCAAAGGCTAACATAGCACTGAATGGCACAGAGCAATGGCTTAATACAACTAGAATGTCCCACTTACAAATGGGATTGGAAACAATGGCTTACAAGTATGGCTTCAACGCATGCCCCCCACCTACCCACATAAGAAAGAAATCTATGTAGTACCCCCTATCCCTGCTTGTCCCAGAATCCCCAATCTCAAAAATCTTCAGCTTCTTTTGCTGAAGAACAGAAGCCACCGCTCAGTGGTGCCCCTTGTGGTTGGCACATCCTACAACAAGTGTAGGAAATATTGGTTGCTTGGAAAAGAGCCATCAACTAGTAAACTCTGGCTGCCTATCTCATCTGAAGCAATGAAGTTAAGACCAAAACTCCTACTCTATTCCCTGATATTGATACAACTCCTTGCCAAGAATTCAAATGTTCTTTAAAGTTTCCTCAATTGTAAGACTCAGTCAATTCTGATCCACTCCCAAATTGACCCTGGTATCCAATATCACAACTCTTAAACAGGTTTTTCCTTTCATTTCCTCAGGGCATAAATTTGCCATAGGATGGTGCACAAGGATAGGGAAGGACCCGGACCATCATTTTGTCACACACCCCTCTCCCGGTCAATGGATTCAATGCAGAAGCCTGCCTGCCCCATCTCTCTCCTCTCTAGTGGAGATTTTATAGTAAAGTCTTGGGAACAGTGCCCACTCTGGGGATTCCATCTGAGTTTACCTGGTGCACTCACCCCAAGAGGTTCCAGAAACCTTTCATCTTTCAGTGCAGATTTAGCATTCCCATCCCTTCTCCCAACCACTTACGCAAATGGGTCCACATTTCTTAAACAAACTTTCCACATAATATCAGTTTTTCTCTCACACACATGTTTATATCTTTTAAATCCAATAGATCCATTTAGAGATAGATGTGAAGTAATAAGTATATAGCAGAGGGAAGAGTAAGGGAGGCAGGCTGGGCCCCTGATTATTGAAACCAGGCACATTGGAAAAGCATCAAAAGAATAAACAATCAGATCTATCTTATTTTTTGAATTTCAAAAGAGAATGCTATTTGTATTCATCACTCATTTCACCTGGAATTTGAACAAATACAGGATTTCTGGCAGCAATTATTGATTTTTCAATATTTATGGAAAATGACACATGTTCTGTCAAATGTGATATTTAGGAAGTGAGGTGAGTTCTATAAATCCAGAGGATTGGCGAACGTGCTACCAGGACAATTTGTAAAATATGTTAAAGCTGATTAATGAGAAATAGAAATGTCAATGAGTCATTAAAGTGAAATAATGAAGAGGTGTTGGAAGCCGTGGGAACACCTTGGGCTTGATTCTAAAAGGACTGGCTGGGCATGGAAGCCTGGATCAAGCCTTCCTCCTCCTGGAAAGAGCTGGTTATGGAGCAAACAAGCCTTTTCCAGGGGGGGCCTCAGGTGTGTGAAAGGAGAGGGTAGGTGTTTACTGATATTCTCTCTGTCCGTCTATCTCGCTTTTTGTGTAGGATTTGATGTTTGGAGATCGTGTGAAGGCAAGCCCCTGAGAACTATTGAAAAAGTCACTTTCTTCTGTGTTCATGCTCCCCAAAACTCTTTTCTTCCCCATGACCCTAGAACTGTTGTCCCTAATTTAGGACACAGATATAAAAAGAAGAGAATCAGGCAAACACTTATCAATTCAAACAGCAGATAAAGAATCCTGACATCATTTGAGTACCTGGATCCAGCATCCCTGACATTAGCAAATCCATAGATGTATTTCCTACATGAGACGGTAGGGGAGGAAACTATCTTTCCTCTACCCATCTCAGGTTATAGACTGGGGCTCTAACAAAAAAGAATCCTGACATTATTTGAGTGCCTGGATCCAGCATCCCTGACATTAGCAAAACCATAGATGTATTTCCTACATGAGACTGTAGGGGAGACTCTACCCATCTCAGGTTATAGACTGGGGCTCTAACAAAAGGCAGATTAACAAGAAATAAGCATACACATTTACCTAGTGTTAGTTTTGCTTGACCTGGGAGCCTTCCAAGGAAATGAAGACCTAAAGAAACAATTAAAATTGAGTGTGTTAGGTTTGAAGTGTGGAACCTCATGGGGAAAATGTGATAAGACAAGGGAATATGAGCTAAGAGTAGTAAGCCAGGGAAAACTTAATAAAACCTCTTCATTTAAATTCCTCTCAGCATCCCTCCACCTTTGGAGATAGTGAAACAGGAATTTTAGGGGTAAAATAGGACAAGTTTAAGAAATTTTGGAAATTAAGGGGACCATGGAGGAAGCACAGGGCTGCAGAGCAGCAGAAGGTATATTTCCATAGAATAGGGGAAGTTGAAAAGCTGCAACAGGTACATTTCCATAGAATGAGGGAGCTGGGAACAGCAATGGAGCAAACAAGCCTTTTCCAGGGGGGGCCTCAGGTGTGTGAAAGGAGAGGGTAGGTGTTTACTGATATTCTCTCTGTCCGTCTATCTCGCTTTTTGTGTAGGATTTGATGTTTGGAGATCATGTGAAGGCAAGCCCCTGAGAACTATTGAAAAAGTCATTTTCTTCTGTGTTCATGCTCCCCAAAACTCTTTTCTTCCCCATGACCCTAGAACTGTTGTCCCTAATTTAGGACACAGATATAAAAAGAAGAGAATCAGGCAAACACTTATCAATTCAAACAGCAGAAAAAGAATCCTGACATTATTTGAGTGCCTGGATCCAGCATCCCTGACATTAGCAAAACCATAGATGTATTTCCTACATGAGACTGTAGGGGAGACTCTACCCATCTCAGGTTATAGACTGGGGCTCTAACAAAAGGCAGATTAACAAGAAATAAGCATACACATTTACCTAGTGTTAGTTTTGCTTGACCTGGGAGCCTTCCAAGGAAATGAAAACTTAAAGAAACAATTAAAATTTAATGTATTAGGTTTGAAGTGTGGAAAGTCAAGGGGGAAATGTGATAAGACAAGGGAATATGAGCTAAGAGCAGTAAGCCAGGTAAAAAACTTAATAAAACCTCTTCATTTAAATCCCTCTCAGCATCCCTCCACCTTTGGAGATAATGAAACAGGAATTTTCGGGGTAAAATAGGACAGGTTTAGGAAATTTTAGAAATTTTGGAAATTAAGGGGACCATGGAGGAAGCACAGAGCTACAGAGCAGCAGAAG
>NW_005362439.1:120782-125873 GCF_000412655.1 Myotis brandtii
CCTTCATCCAGAAGGAGAAGAAGAAAGCCCAGAGGGAATAGAAAAACAATGGGGAAGGAGGGATGGAGAACCTCACTTGTCCCATGTGAGGTTTGACCTTTGAGCCCAGGAGTTACTATAGTAACCAGTCTAAGGGAATAGTGGCCAATCAGAGAGGATATCGAGGCACCAGGATCTGCAGCCTTTATAAGCCATAGGGAAAAAGAACTCAATGAGACCCTTTCCCCGTCCCCATGTGGGAGTCCATTCTCCCCATGTGGGCATCTGTACTTGTTCTTCAATAAATCTCCCCCTTTGCTATACCACTTTCTGTCCGTGGGTTCATTCTTTGATTCCAGCGGACAAAGAATCCGGGTTCCAGTCCAACAATTCCGTTTCAATAGGATGCCCCTTTCCTTTGGTTACAGGGAGGGCACCTCTCACAGAAGGGTCATATGACCTGCTTCAGGAGAACATCAGAAAGTCCTTCCTGAATCTGCTGTTTCTCAGATTCCTTCTGATGAATATGCCAAGGCACCATATATTGGTGTAGTGCATCCGGAAACCTATAAAGACTAAATTCCCTTTTACCTTTTATTAGTTTTGGTTGGGATTTTGTCACTTGCAGCTAAGAGTGAGTGATACACTTCAATTAATATTGCATTATTTCATTTAATCTTAATACAACCCTGTGAAAGAAATTCTTTTTTCATTTTATAAGCGAGGAAACTGAGGTATAGAGAGGCAATTTGCCAAAGTGCACACTTCTAGGAAGTCATATGGCCAAGTTGTGAGCTCTGATGGGCTGATGACCCCTGCCCTTCAGGGAGCCCAAGTGGTCCTGTGATACTTGACTGTCCCTCCTGCAAACTCATGAATCTGGGTGTAGCCCTCACAAAAGAATAAATACACAGAATCAATTCCAGAAGCCACCACTTGTGTCACTGAGTTAAATTCCTATTTAACTAAGAGAAAATGGGTATCGACCACAGTTGGCTTGATTGCAAATGTCAGGCTCTTTGAATTATTACAGACGGCAATGAAAAATTGATTACATTTAAAACATCCTGCGAAAAGTCTTACAATTGCACATTAAGGACGGGTGTTAAGCAAATAAGAACTAATTATTCTCAGCTGCACTGTTAATAGCCCTGTCTACCTTCCCAGTACAATGCATATTCATTTCATTTGAACAAGAAAAGTAAATAAAAATAAAATGCCCCAGAACTCATTCACATTCAATTACTATAATTCTGAGCCTAAGGTTATCCTCCTAAGGGAAGATAGCATTGTATCAGTTCAAACTGGCCTAGAAGCTTCTACCTGCCTAGGTACAATGCTGAGAACCCCAAAAATTCACAGGGAAAGAATACCACATATCATGCGATAAATGTGCATCAGAAAGTTTGCATGTGAATTTGAGGAGTGGATTAAATTATTTTCAGGGTCCTTAGGAAGTTCATTTAAAAAGAAAAAATCAAAAAGTGCCAAAGGAAATATGCCCTCTCTTCACATGCCTCCAGTATCTAGTGTCAATTAGCAGGACTTTGACCCAGGTACTGATTAGAACTCTGAGATTAGCTAATCCACTGGCCTCACTATTTTAGAATAAGTCAAAATACAGTACTCTAGTCAGCTGCCCACATCTACTCCCTTCCCCATACTGTGATCCCTCTTCTCCATAGCCCTCGGAACAGGCGAGGTTATGCTATAGTAGCTCACCATGCCAAAATGTTCAGTAGCTTAAAGCCATAAATGCTTATTTCTCATTCAGGCAAAATGTCCACCACATGTCTCACTCTTTCCAGGCTGCCTTGGACTTTCACAGGATGGGCACTGAAAGTCCCAGCAAACAGGGGTAGCATATCATCATACCCCCAAGAGCTCTGTACCATATTGTACACCATTGCTGGGCAGCAATTCTTAGTTGGAATTTTACTTTGAGGCAACCCAGTCTTCAGGATATGTGACGTCCATACTCTCAATTTGATGCTTGCCCCAATGCTGAGTTTTAATTTTTCTTTTCTGTTCCAAAGTTTTCTCAGTTATATATTTTTCGGTTTGAAATTGGGAATATTTACTCTCCAACTGTCAAGCATTTTTTGTTTCCTTTCATTTTATTTCCTTTCATTCCTAATTACAAATCTGCCTTTTCTGCCCGCGTATAGCCATGTATAACTAACATGTGATACTAAAGCGTTGTTCTCTGAACTCACCCTGGACCTACGCATCCATTGGTACATAACCTGCCTCCCAAGTCACCTCAAGTGACAGTTTTACCAAATGCCATAGCACAGAGTAACATAGATTGTCATTTTTCCAGCCTTTGAAGCAGTTCCTTGTGGGGTGTGTTGAGTGTGTGTGTGTGTGTGTGTGTGTGGTGTTTGTTTGTTTGTTTGTTTTAATTTGGTTGGTTTTTACTACTCAGTGCCTAAGCAAATGCAATATATTTAATTTTTTTATGGCAGCACCATTTCAAGACACTAATTTTGAGGCACTAATTTCTATATCATTCAGAACAAGCTAGGATATGCTGAGATAAGGAACAAATTCCAAACTTCAAGAGCTTAAAAAACCTAAAGGTTCAGTCACTGTTCCTGTTTCATGTCTATCCAAGATCAGCAAGAAGGCCCTGGGCCAGGACCCCAGGCTGATAGAGACTTCAGTGTTGGAAATGTCAATGGCCGCCAAGGCAGAGGGAAGTGGGTATAGTAAGTCCTGAACTAGCTCTTAAAGTTTCCTTCTAAAAGTAACACACTTCAGTTCTGCTCACTTATCACATTGGTCCAAGCAAGCCATGTGGACACCCTTAATTATAAGGGGATAGAACATGCAATCATGCTGTGTGTCCCGAGGAAGAAAAAACTACAATGGTAAGGTCAGTCCAAATGACTACCAACTCCACACAACCCCAAACCAAAACTCAATTTCCACTCTTGACATTCTTCTATATGATTGTATTCCAGCTACCCTTCCTGTTCCTACTGTCTGTGTCCAGCTTCTCTGTTTATTGACCTTGTTAACACTAATGACCTTCACTTATGTTCTAATTCAACCATTCAATCCCATGGCCACACTCTCAGTCTTGTATTCACCTCCTAGAGCTCGTGCTCCTTTCTGGTCCCAACCTCCTGTCCTTTTATTCCTACCAGTATGGCTCTCAGTTCATTTTTTCACTCATCTGTTAGAGTAATTCAAATGCAAAATTGACTAACTCTCTCTTAAATGGCTTATCTGCTTAAAACCCTTTCAAGGCTCCCCATAGCACAATGATTTTCAAACTTGGCTGCACATTAGAGTCACTTAAGGAGCTATTATAAAATCTCGATGACACAACACATCCCAGGCCAATTAAATCAGGATTTTGGGGGTGTCAAGCATCAGTATTTCTTGTAGCTCTCAAAGAATTCCAGTGTGAGGCCACGATTGAAAACCACTGACCTAAGAAGATAAAGATAAGATGCTTAAAAATTTGGCAAGCTTTTCCCAAATACCTTTTTCCAACCACCTGCACCAGAGTCATTGATGTTTCTTATTTCTTATATTCCTGGGCTCCATCCCAGGATATTGAATTACAGTGACTCTAGCTGCATTCCAAGAATCTGATTTTCAGTAACTCTCCAGGTGATTCTAATGCACACTGAAAGTTTAGAACCACTTCCTAGCTTGTACACATTAGTTTAGTCCCACTGAACTCTCTATAAAGTAAGTCCTGAACTATATATATTATTGATTTCAGAAAGGGGGAAAGAGAGAGAAACATCAATGATGAGAGGGAATCATTGATCGGCTACCTCCTGCATGCCCCCTACTGGGGAATCAAGCCCACAACCCAGGTATGTGCCCTGACTGGGAATTGAACCATGACTTCCTGGTTCATAGGTTGACGTTCAACCACTGAGCCACACCAGCTGGGCCCCTACAAATGTGGATCATGATAAGTAGCGAATTAGACAGAATTATGACCTGTAACCCATAACCCCACGTCTGTTGCACTACCCAAAGTGTGAAAAGATAAATCAGACTAAATAGAAATAAGACACCATGGGAGATCATGAAGACCAAGAGAGAAGAGACCTATAGACCCATCCCAGACACTGATGTCCCCTGGGCAGGTCCAGGGTGTTTTCCATTAACTGCCCTTTCCCTAAAAATAAAAAAATAAATGCCAGTGTGAACCTACTCCTTGAATCACAACTCACCTAATAAAAAGATTCTCCATTTTTAGTACTTTTCCAGCAGTGACCCTCTGCCCCCAAGATAAATGAATATGTGTTGAATAAATCATTCAATTTCAGTGTCCAAAAATTCTTGGTTAAGGGTGAAAGAATTTCTGGGCACTGCTCTATCACTAAGATAATCTCTATAACAGTGCCATATTGCTCGACTTATTAGAGTTTTGAAGTCTCAATCTATCACTGCCAGAAATTTTGTCGTCTTTCCCCACTCAAAATACACAGTGTGCCTCCATATGCCAACCCAATACTAAGGGCATCACATTTCTTACTCATCTAAGCCAAATCCCTTCCTCTCTCCCAGAGATGTCTACAAGCCAGCTTACAAGTGCCAGTTGTTAAATACACAGGAATTTTGTGAGCTGATTTTCAAAACTTTGTTACTTTGAAATCAGCCATGGTGGGAGTATTTATACCAGAAAAATCGGTAAATGCTACAAATCAGAGCTGTGTGTGTTTGTGTGTGGTGTGTGTGTGTGTGTGTGTGTGTGTGTGTGTGTGTGTAGAGCTAATTTTCCAGTTAACCACTACACTCACATAATTTTTTTTCTTTATATAGTCATTTACAGTTTCCAAAGTTTTTCAAGTTCATTATTACATTTGAATTCCCATAATAAAGCTATGAAGAAAGTATTGTTTTACCCATTTGCATAAAGAAAACTGAACTCAGAGTGCTTAAATAACTTATCCATTTTCACTGCAATTCAAAAAGAAAGATCTGGTTTCTGGTTTATGCCTCATTCCAAAGCAGCACTTTATTTATTTTTTTTTTTGTTTGTTTTTAGAAAATATATTTTATTTTTTTATTTTTATTTTATTATATTTTTTTTTATTAAATCTTTATTGTTCAGGTTACATTTGTTCCTCTTTTTTCCCC
>NW_005362439.1:126799-138700 GCF_000412655.1 Myotis brandtii
CCCTTTCCCTAAAAATAAAAAAATAAATGCCAGTGTGAACCTACTCCTTGAATCACAACTCACCTAATAAAAAGATTCTCCATTTTTAGTACTTTTCCAGCAGTGACCCTCTGCCCCCAAGATAAATGAATATGTGTTGAATAAATCATTCAATTTCAGTGTCCAAAAATTCTTGGTTAAGGGTGAAAGAATTTCTGGGCACTGCTCTATCACTAAGATAATCTCTATAACAGTGCCATATTGCTCGACTTATTAGAGTTTTGAAGTCTCAATCTATCACTGCCAGAAATTTTGTCGTCTTTCCCCACTCAAAATACACAGTGTGCCTCCATATGCCAACCCAATACTAAGGGCATCACATTTCTTACTCATCTAAGCCAAATCCCTTCCTCTCTCCCAGAGATGTCTACAAGCCAGCTTACAAGTGCCAGTTGTTAAATACACAGGAATTTTGTGAGCTGATTTTCAAAACTTTGTTACTTTGAAATCAGCCATGATGGGAATATTTATACCAGAAAAATCGGTAAACGCTACAAATCAGAGGTGTGTGTGTGTGTGTGTGTGTGTGTGTGTGTGTGTGTGTAGAGCTAATTTTCCAGTTAACCACTACACTCACATAATTTTTTTTCTTTATATAGTCATTTACAGTTTCCAAAGTTTTTCAAGTTCATTATTACATTTGAATTCCCATAATAAAGCTATGAAGAAAGTATTGTTTTACCCATTTGCATAAAGAAAACTGAACTCAGAGTGCTTAAATAACTTATCCATTTTCACTGCAATTCAAAAAGAAAGATCTGGTTTCTGGTTTATGCCTCGTTCCAAAGCAGCACTTTATTGAATAAGGTTAATTACTTCTAAACCTAAGGGAAAAGGCCATAAATGCGTTGCCTGATTCATTCACTCCTGTCTTTCATTCATCAACAAACATTTATTATGTAACTATTGTGTGTCTGACTCTGTGCCAGGCACTGGGATTACAAAGATGAATAAGACACAGCTCCTATCCTCAAGGACCTCCCTGACTATTGGGAGAGAAAGGCATCTTAACATATAAATCACAATAGAGTGTAGTATTTAGGGCTCTGGGCCCTGCGCCCACACACATTCACTGTGGCTGGGAAAAAGTCAGATGCCTGCCAATGAATCGTGCTTTTGACAGTAATGAAGTTTATTCCATTTTAGGACAACCAGGAATACCACTTTAAAAACCTCATGGCCTCATTCTTCCCAGTGCATGTGCAGATGACATGATAATTCCCCAAAACATATATCAACTTAAATAATATGCCAAAGATCAGAGACAGGAAGAAAATACCCATTACCAGTGCCCCACCCCCACCCCCCACCCCACACACACACTCAGATGTACATCCAAGCAATGCAAACATATTATGATTGGTTTCCTTACATCTGCCAAGAGCAATATGTCAAATAAATAATTTAGGCCAGCTGAGGCACCACAAGAAAACAAAGCCATCAGTCATCTCAGCTGCATTATTGATTGCCAATAACAAGATACTTGCTAAGACAAATGACTCAGCTATTATACTAGCGAGGTTTTAGCCTATCTCAAATATATAAATCATATTGAAGTGTTTGCTGCTTTAAGATATACAAACATATCTATAATCATTTCTGCGCCCATTTTTGCAATCTATCTAAGGTGGGTCTTGATATGCAGAATCTGGATTCATTATTTGCTTACTTACACAGATTTTCTCCTCTGTCTAAAGTTACCATATGTTTGTTGCATCTATCTAATGGAGAATTACATTTGTTTATGATTTTCCTATAAGACCTTAATATAAGAGAGTCGAATGCAACCACTTTATCAAATTAATTTATATCAGATAAACGAAAGTGTGACAGAATAAATATACAGCAGTTGGGATCAGAAGACATTGGTTTGGCCCGAGTAGCAAGGCTCAGTGGTTGAGTTCACCTATGAACCAGGAGGTCATGGTTCGATTCCCAGTCAGGGCACATGACGGCATTGCAGGTTCAATCCCCAGTGTGGGGCATACAGGAGGCAGCTGATCAATGATTCTCTCTCATCATTGATGTGTATCTTGCTCTCCCCCTCTCACTTCCTCTCTGAAATCAATAAAAATATTTTTTTTAAAAAGAAGACATTGCTTCAAGGGTAGCCTATTGGTTGTGTGCCTAGGATGTCTTTTTCAAGTCTTGGTTTCCTTCACTGAATTGGAATAACATCATCTGATCTGCCTACCTCATGAGATTATTATTGGAATAAGAAAGATTTGAAAATAATCAGGCACTCTGTATAGATAAGGACACTGTTTCATCATAAACATGTCATTTTATAAATTAAGTATCAAGGGTAGATGCATTTGTTTGGTGTGGCCAACATAAACAAATGAAACACTCAAATTGGGATAATTCCAGAGGGCATGATTTACCAAGAGACTAATTACAAAGATACGGGTAGGAGTAGAGGAGTGTGGGAACTTGAGGCTAGCAGCATCGTGCCTGAGATTACTAGAAGCCTGAAAAGGTATCAGGTGGAGGATATAACCGAAAAATCCAGAATGACAGAATCATGAAGATCAGGCCGCGTTGGGAAAAGCAAAATCTTTCACAGACACAGTCAGACAACCCTAGGTGACCTCATAGTAAAGGAAACCAGGGGGATGTATTCTGGTTTCTCCTCATTAGCTGCAGCCTGCCAGTAGCCAGGAGACACGGGAGCTTTTGCATATGTAACTCACAGGTCAGGATTCTAGGGCAAAGAGCAAGGTGGAAAGAGGAGGAGAGTATATCTGGAAGGACAAAAGGAATCCAGCCCAGTGGGAAATAATCTTTGCTATCAGTATTCTAAGACTCTGGATGTCAATCCCAAAACTATAGTCTACTTTTCCTCTCCAAAGCTCCATTTCGACTCAGTGATGGAATCATGTCAACTTTCTCTGTCTTTCAGGCACATATGGATACCCATGTCCACTGCCTTAGTGTATGCCGATACTAGTCAGGAATCTTTTTATTATAAGGGGGGGAACTAGCTCAGACAGGCCCTAAGCAATAAGAGGAACGCATTGGCCCATGAACGGAAAACTCCAGAGGCATTATGTCTTCAGCCATGGCTGGATTCAGGAGTAGGATCCTTTTATTAGGATCAAGTCTTTCTCTCCTGTTACCTTCTTTCTCAGGCTGTATTTTCCTCTGTCGGCTTCCTTCTTGGATAGGCTCCCTTCCCATGACTCTGACTCTGGGCCTTGCATCACAAAGGCAAAAGGAGTCTTGGCGACCTATATTTATTAGTATATTCATATTCAACAGCATGGGAGATTTGGAGCCCAATTTCTCGCTAAGAATTATTAGCTTTTATTTCCTTGGATTTTCTTCCCTGCTCATCTCCTTTCAGGAGGTGAGAGACAATAACACTGAGAGATGACATGGTAGATGATGAAGTCGATTACACATTTATGAATTCTGCTTCTTCTTGAAATGCAGTTCACCCTTGACCCAGATTGGAACTCTTCCTCACCTTTTTGGCTAGAAAAAGATGGGAAAGAGAAATCCTGTGCAGCACAGTCTAAACTGTAGTGTGTGCAGCCCATTTCCAGCTGCCTTGCTGTGAATATTAAGCGATATCCTTCAAAGTACCCACAGAGATGGAAACTCCATAAATATTACTTTCCTGTGCTTGCATCTGACTTACTGATGCTCCAGAGACATAGCCAACAGTGCATGTTAGAATTCTCGCTTCACAAAAAAAGGAAACTGAGCCTTTCAAGAATTACTCAGCCAGTAAATAAGAAGGCAAGGTTCAAATCTAGATTTGACTCCAAATCCCCAGGTTTTCCCATTTTAAGGGTGCCACTTGTATGCCTCTATCACTTCCAAGTTGGCAAACACATCCACACCAGGAAGGTGACACAGCCAGCTCCATGGAGTCGGAGGGTCCAATGCTCAGGACCCTCCCACACCTCACCCTATATATCTCTTCATCTGGCTGTTTATCTGTATCCTTTTTCACATTCCTTAACTAGGAAACATAAGTGTTTTCTTGAGTTCTGGGAGCTGCTCTAGCAAAGTAATCTAGGCTGAGGAGGAGGTTATGGGAATCACTGATTTATAACCAAATCAGACAGAAGTTACCTGGGGCCTACTACTTGGGATTGACATTGAAAGTGGAGAGGGAGACTCCGGTCTTGTGGCACTGAACCCTTAACCTGTGAGATCCTACACTATCTCCAGGTAAATAGTATTAGAATTGAGTTAAATTGTGGGACACCCTGCTGATGTTGCAGAGAATTACTATTGCAGGGGAAATCTCCACACATATGGATACCTGAAGAGAAAGAAGTAAAGTGTTGTGAGTGTGGTAGTAGTGGAGAAAGTAAAGGAGAAATGCACAGAACAGTAGGTGTTTTTTAAATAGCTAGTTATGTCCAAATCAGGGAGAAGGATATGCCATTTACTGGTAGGTCAGGGTACATGGGGACCCTAGAGTGAACTACAGCCACTGTTATACTTTAATACCCAAATGTAGCCTGGATACTTCTTCACAGTTACTCGAATTCATCTTGCTGGAAGTTCAGGATACAGAGGCAACTTTTCTAAGTGATTCCTCCAACTGGGTTGGAGTTCTTTCTATTCTTGTCTAAAAGATGCATTTCATTAGTATTATTTGAGTAGCCAAGAATGGCCCAAGTATAGCTATAAAACAATTCCTCTTGCTGCCAACCATTTTTCATGATTACCTTGATCCAAATGCCCAAACATGTATTCATCTCATATGGACTGATGAAGAAACCATCACACTTCCAGAGAAGCAAAACAGGACTCAAGACTAAAACTTTAATATGGACCTGGCTTCCACATGGAATCATACTATCCATACCCATCCGGGGTCATCGAACAGCTGTAAGAACAACCTGAGTTCACCATTTTCTGACTATATTTTGCTGCATTTTCATAATAAAGAGAAAATAGGATGACTGCAATCCTGACTTTGAGTGCCACTTGCTGTCTTTATGATTTTGAGCAAGTTACTCTACCTCTCTGAGCCTTGGTTCTTATAGTCATAAAATGGAAATAATGCCAACTATCTCTGGGTGGTGGTGAGGTATGCAAAATTCATACCACAGTCAGTGTGTAGTATTCCCGACCACAAAATAGCTTTAACAGTTATGAGCTTAGTATTTATTATAAAAAGATAAGTTTCGGGGCAGCAGCAAGAGGCTGCCTCATTTCTATTATATCAGGTGGTCCTTTCCTTTCAGTCCTGAGGTCTAAGATACATGATGGTATCACAGTGGAGCTCCCTGGTAAGCTAATCACTCAACTAAGGCTGGTGAACAAACAATCCTTGAAAATGGCCCTCCCTGGGAGGCACAAATTGGAGAGGTGGTCTTAATCAAGATCATGCAGACTATAGCACAGTGAAAACAGAATTTTATTTATCCACTTCCCTGCCCTTATATTGCTTATAGCCTACTAGGAGAAACATACAAGTAAAGGAGAAATTATGATCCAGATCACAGACACCACAATGACCACCTTGGAAGACCACAGAGGAGGGATTCATGATCCAATCTTGGGGAGTTAGAGGGGACGTGCTTGAGGGGCGTGAAGAGACGGCTTTTAAGGTCTGAATGCTACAGGCAAAGGTAACAGCATGTTCAAAGTGAGAGAGAATGTGATTGTCCGGGAAACTGCAATTGTTCAAAATGGTTGGATTGCAAACTGCTAACACTGAGCAGGAAGAGATGAGCCTGAAGAAATAAGCAAGGACTAAATCGGACAGGCGTTTTTCCTTCAAATCTAAGAATGTGGGTTTCACTATGAGAAATGAAGACCTCACAAGACCACCTCTCATCAAATCAAGTCAAATCTTTACCTCTGAAACCCAAACCAAGATAGAAAAAAATTTGAATACAGTCCCCAAACAGTCAAGATTAGTGTCCCAACACAAGGCTACTCCTAGTTTACCCAAGAAGGGTATTTCAGTTTAAATGATGATTACAGGTAAACCTGAAGAGATTTTCCCAGGAACATTCTGTGTTCAAAGAACTGCTCTTCCAAGCAATCTGCACATTTGCATTGGTCACTGCCTCCCAGGGCTGATTGGTGACGGCGACTGTGCCTCAGCCAGCTGTGCTCGGACATTCTGATGGAATGTGACTGTCAGATGACTTGATTTTCGAGGACAACTTAACCGTTTTCTTCCAGGAGACAATTAACTTGTAATAAGGCATTACATTTTTTAAAATTTACATGCATTTCATTCTACTGAACACACACAAACACACACAGTTATTTAGAATTGGGTGCTTTTTAAACCAGCAAACACACACACATACTAATAATAAGTGGATATATATATATATATATATATATACATATATCAGAATGGCATATCCAGAATATACAACAGTAATAATTCCTTATATTTGCATAGTACTTTTTATCTATAATTTATACACAGCTTCTTTCAGAAAGGATGTTAGATAGCTACACACTTTATAATTTATAAAGCATTCCATTTTATGATAATTCAGTGAAGTAGAAATAACAAAGTTTAATATTCTTGTCAGAAAAAAAGGAAACCGAGGCTCAAAAAGCTAATGTTACTTTACCAAGCCAATATCCAGAATTCAGAAAGCCTTGAGCTGTGTTCTTTCAATTGGATTAGGCCATCTCCTCTAACAATCTGTGCACCCACCAGCTCTCTTTGAAAGATGCCCTGGGAAATGAATGAGTATAAAAATCATCACAAGTATCAGAACATATTTCAAATACTCTGCACTCACTCTCCATGTCCCCAGTCTTGTCTGTCAAGTGTAAGAATAACTGCTAATATTTATTGAGTGCCTGGGATGTAAATAGCACTGTCATAAATATTTTATCTGTATTACCCCATTTAATCCTTACAATATCCCTATCAGGTAGCTAATATTACTTCTATTTTATGGATGAGAAAAGTGAGGCAGAAAATGTTAAATAACTTGCCCATAAGTTTAGGGGTAGATTTCACACCCAGGCTTCCTTAATCAAGGATTAAGTATAGCCCTAACCGGTTTGGCTCAGTGGATAGAACATCGGCATGCAGACTGAAGGGTCTCAGGTTCGATTCCGGTCAAGGGCATGTCCCTTGGTTGCGGGCACATCCTCCATTGGGGGTGTGCAGGAAGCAGCTGATCAATGTTTCTCTCTCATTGATGTTTCTAACTCTCTATCCCTCTCTCTCCCTCTCTGTAAAAAATCAATAAAATACATTTTTTAAAAAGGATTAAGTAGAGTTTAACCACTATACTATTCTTGTTCTTTATCCCAGAAATGTATTCATTTTTTTCAGAATAGATATATCACAAGAAATAAGTTTTGTACCAAAAAAAAAAGGTTTGCTTATAGTGTATGTGTGTGGGTGTGTGTGTGTATAAGTGCGCGCGTGTGCGTGCGTGCACAGACATGCACGGTATGCAGTGTGCTCCTCTTTTCCCACGTGCTTCAAGCCCATGCAGTCTTCTAAGGATACCCATAAACCCTTCCAAATCCACATGCAAGTAGAATTCCTAATAGAGTTCTCATTTCCCTGAATGCAAACTTCTATGCCCATCATGGCCAATCCCACTGGAGTCACTGCGAAGAGAGGACAATTTAACTTGTTCCATAGGTTATTTTGCAGAATGGGAAAATTGCAAAAGATTTTGTATTCAGGTGCAAAGTTATCCATACAATAACCTCCAGATTTAGTTCCAGAGATACGATCATGGATCATGATGTTCCTTTGCATTAGTATATCCTTACTACAACTGCTACCACCAAGCCCACCTATTGTTCTACCCCCCAAATTCTTACCTTCTACTTCCATCCCCACCAAACATATGTACTGTTATCTATGACCCTGAATCATCACTGCACCTTACAGTATTTATGGTTCTTCTAAACCTGAACCTCTAATATTTGCTACCAAATTTTCCTCAAGAATTCTTAACTGAATGAACTAGGTGAGCAATGAGTGGTCATTAGAGACACCTGAAAGAAGAAATAGTAAGATATTTTAGAAGAATAAAAGGGACAAGGTTCTTGGACAGTAACTAATCCTATATAATTAAAGCCTAATATGCTAAGTGTCCGACGGTTCAACCAGTTGCTATGACACACACTGACCACCAGGTGGCAGATGCTCTGACCGGTAGGTTAGCTTTGCTACTGGGGTCCGGCTGATCGGAACTGGGCAAGATGGGCTGAACATGCCCTGGAGCCCTCCCTTGGTCCCTCCCTGGCTGGCCCCAATCGGCCCCAATCGGGACTGGGTGAAACAGCCCCGACTGGCCCTGATTAGCCTGATCAGGACTGGGCGAGATAGGCCGGACACACCCTGAAGCCCTCCCATGGTCCCTTCCCAGCCTGATCATGTACTGGTGGGGTCACTTGGCCTGGCCTGCACCCTCTCACAATCCAGGGCCCTTTGGGGGATGTCAGAGAGGCGGTTTCAACCCAATCCCCGCAGGCCAGGCCGAGGGACCCCATTGGTGCATGAATCCTTGCATTGGGCCTTTAGTAGTAAAATAAATTTCCAGGAGGTAAAAAAGGAAACATTTACATTGATATTACTCTTAGATATCACAATTGCCAAGAAGGAAACCATAATTAACCATGGCTGAAATGTATAGAATGATGGAAGAATATCTTTTTAATTGACCCAGTACAACAGAGACTATTGGTTGCCTACACAATATCCATTCTCTCTTCTTCCTGAAAAAATGAGTGTGAATTTTGTTGGAAGCCATAATATATCTAGATTTTTTAAAAATCACAATAATAAAGAAGAAGAAATTATATTTTCCAGACATCCTTGCAAATAGCAGTGGCCATGTTACACAATTCTGGCCAAGAAGACATAAACAGAGGTTGTTGGGGAGATTTTTAGTCTTGGTGAGTGCCCTTTTCCTCTGCCCTATACTTTCTTCTTGCATGAAACCAAGAGTGGATCACCAGTTTAAGACTGAGGGGGCAGATAAGAAGCTCTATTCTAACATAGAGTAGCTACCATAGCAGTCATGGTCACCAAACCTGTCTTAATTTGAAAAAACAAACCCCTTAATTTTTCAAACCATTATTTTTAGAAGTCTGTTGCTCATAGCTGAGTGCAATTTAGTAACCCATGCAAATGTCAAGAAGAATACACAAATTTATTCCAGAAGAAGAGCAAAATCCCACCAGGGTTTTTCCTGGGATGAACGTCATCATTAGTTGAGTGGTGCCAGAGTCCTGATAGGTTTCTTTACCTTTGGTTCCTATCTTGATTTCTATCTTGATCAAAATCACCAATTTGCAGCTTATTCCTTTCTTCCTTCCTACATATAGTGCTCCATTTAGGACACATACCTAAATGCCATTCACCATACTCTAATCTTGTAGCAAGGATATAGGATCAATATCCTTGATTAATGTCAGGATCAACCTCATGTGATTTAAGAATTAAAAAACTGCCTTTCTACTTTCATCGGGAGTAATCAAAGAACAAACTGATATTTAGGAATGTCAGTGCTTACCAACAAACCCAAGTCATGCACATAATGTAGTTGTCATATAATACCTATAGAGAAAGACAAAAATAATTAAGAAAAGAAGATACATGGTTTCTTTAGCAGTAGAATCCTATCTAATAAAAGAGAAACATGGTAATTAGCTGTACATCTGCTACCCTTCCCATTGGCTAATCAGGGCGATATGCAAATTAACTGCCAGCCAAGATGGCGGCCGGCAGCCATGCACTGAAGCGAACAGGGAGGCTTGCTTGCTCCAGTGACGGCGGACTCCAACGTTCCCCGCCTGACTTGCCGGCCTCTCAGCTGCAACTCTAAGCAACTATGTTGCAAATATAGAAGCTAAACAAAACCCCAGAAACCTGAAAAAAAAAGAAAATCTTACAAAGAACAAGGAAAATCCCAGCTTCAATAAAAAGGACAATCAATAGGTGCCAACACAAAGAAGACAAAGATTTTAAAAATTCATCATAAAAATGCTTCAATAAGCTATTATGAACACACTTGAACAATTAAAAAATAGAAATTCTCAGCAAATTAGTAGAAGATATAAAGAAAAACCAAATGAAAATTGTAGAAGTCAAAGTACAATAACAGAAATAAAAACCCAGTTAGTGAGCTCAGTAGCAGAATGAAAGCGATACAAAGAAGAAAGATATAAGAGAAGGAATCTTGGAACATGGGATCAATAAAAAAAGAGTAAAAATATGAGAAAATGCGTTTTCCTTCTCCTTTTGATCTTCTAAAATATGTATGGGGGTTAAAGAAAAAGTTATAAAACTTTCTGATGTGGTTCTAAATATATGTAAAAACTAGAGGTCTGGTGCACGAAATTCATGCATGGGTTGGGTCCCTAGGCCTAGCTGGTGATCAGGGCAGATCAGGTTCCCCACCTTCTCCACTCCTCCGTTTCTCGCCACATGCATCTGCTGCTACTCACCCCTGGTTCCCCATCCCAGCCCGGGGCCCCGCCTGGAAGAGGGACCAGGAGGTTGGCCAGTAGGCCCCATTGGAGAGCGGGACCTGTGGGCTGGGGGCAGCTTCTGGTGGGACCAGCCAGTGAGGGCAGTTGGGAGCCATGAGGCGGGCCAGGGAGGGCAGTTGGGAGCCATGAGGCCAACAGAGGAGGGCAGTTGGGGGCCATGAGTCTGGCAGGGTAGGGCAGTTGGGAGCAATCAGAGTGGCAGGGGGGGCAGTTGGGGGCAAGAAGGCTGGCAGGCAGAGTGGTTAGGGGTGATTAGGCAGGCAGACAGGTGAGTGGTTAGGAGCCAGCAGTCCCAGATTGTGAGAGGGATGTCCCACAGGGATTGGGCCTAAACCAGCAGTCATACATCCCCTGAGGGGTCCCAGATTGGAGAGGGTGCAGGCTGGGCTGAGTGACACCCCCCCCCATGCACAAATTTTGTGCACCGGGCCACTAGTATATTAATAATAAAAAAAAATACAAGATGTTTTTGTATTTAAATACTTAGGAAACATTGATAATATTTAACAATATTGAAAATTTAACAAGTGCCAGGCATTATATTCAGTGCTTTATGTATATCATTTTACTACCAATGATGTAGGTAATGTTATAGACCCTTCTCCTATTTTAAAGAAAAAATACTTCAAATTCAGCCAGATTAAGTGATTGTATAGATTCTAACCAACTCAGACTGTCTGATCTCTTGGTGAAAGGAAGTATTTCTCTCTATCACCGCTTAGTAAGCAAAAAGAAATTAAAAAATAAAGTAAATGCTGATTGTCTAAAAAACTGATTTTAACAACATAAACTAAAATTTTAGTCAATTGTAATATGTGTTGCAGAGCTACAGGCAGGCAGAGGGATGTAAGAGTGTGCTACTTTTTGCCTTGCCTGACAGGACTATATATAAATTAAAGATTGTTAACAACATTTAAGTTTATATATGTATATTAAAATTTTAACAGTGCCCTGGCTGGTGTGGCTCAGTTAATTGGGTGTCATTTCATATACCAAAAGGTTGTTGGTTTGATTCCCTGTCAGAGCACATGCCCAGGTTGTGGGCTCAATCCCCAGTAGGAGGCATGCAGGAGGTATCCCATCAATGTTTCTCTCCCTCTCCCTTCTTCTCTCTCTAAAAATTATTTTAAAATCTTTTTAAAAAATTTAACAGCAATCACTGGTAAGCTAAAACTAAAATATACTCAGAGGGAAGGTAGGGGAGGGTGAGGGTAAGGGGGAGAGATCAAACAAAGGACTTGTAAGCATGCATATAAGGTTAACCAATGGACACAGACAAAAGTGGGGCGAGGGCATGAGTGGAGGGGTGGAGGGCAATGGGGAGATAAGGACACATATGCAATACCTTAATCAATAAAGGAATTTAAAAAATAATAATAATATTTTTTAAAAGAC
>NW_005362439.1:139795-141733 GCF_000412655.1 Myotis brandtii
ACAAATGTTGTGCACCGGGCCACTAGTATATTAATAATAAAAGAAAATACAAGATGTTTTTGTATTTAAATACTTAGAAAACATTGATAATATTTAACAATATTGAAAATTTAACAAGTGCCAGGCATTATATTCAGTGCTTTATGTATATCATTTTACTACCAATGATGTAGGTAATGTTATAGACCCTTCTCCTATTTTAAAGAAAAAATACTTCAAATTCAGCCAGATTAAGTGATTGTATAGATTCTAACCAACTCAGACTGTCTGATCTCTTGGTGAAAGGAAGTATTTCTCTCTATCACCACTTAGTAAGCAAAAAGAAATTAAAAAATAAAGTAAATGCTGATTGTCTAAAAAATTGATTTTAACAACAACATAAACTAAAATTTTAGTCAATTGTAATATGTGTTGCAGAGCTACAGGCAGGCAGAGGGATGTAAGAGTGTGCTACTTTTTGCCTTGCCTGACAGGACTATATATAAATTAAAGATTGTTAACAACATTTAAGTTTATATATGTATATTAAAATTTTAACAGTGCCCTGGCTGGTGTGGCTCAGTTAATTGGGTGTCATTTCATATACCAAAAGGTTGTTGGTTTGATTCCCTGTCAGAGCACATGCCCAGGTTGTGGGCTCAATCCCCAGTAGGAGGCATGCAGGAGGTATCCCATCAATGTTTCTCTCCCTCTCCCTTCTTCTCACTCTAAAAATTATTTTAAAATCTTTTTAAAAAATTTAACAGCAATCACTGGTAAGCTAAAACTAAAATATACTCAGAGGGAAGGTAGGGGAGGGTGAGAGTAAGGGAGAGAGAACAACCAAAGGACTTGTATGCATGCATATAAGCCTGACCAATGGACACAGACAACAGGGGTTGAGGGCATGAGTGGGGGAGTAATGGGAGGATAAGGACACATATGTAATACCTTAATCCATAAAGAAATTTTTTTAAAAGTAAAATATATAACTTTGAAGCCAGTATTAGGGGAAAAATAGAACTGTATCAATTCAACAAAATACAAGAAAAAAAGTAAAAATATAAGTCCTATGTGGCAGCTGCTATTTTCTAAAGGTGTCACACAGCTATCTATATCATCCCTTACCTTCCTCTTAAAATGGGTTGTTGACATATCACCATTGAGAGATGTAGTCTATGTTCTCTTCTTTTAAATCTGGACAAAACTTTATAAATATCTTAATAGAATTTAGTGGATGTGAGGTATCATGATTTTTAAGGCTAGATCCTTAAAGAAAAAAACATTTTCTATCTCGCTCTCTCTAAATACATTTTCTTTCAGAACCCAGTCCCAATATTCTAAGGAAGTCCAAGCTACACAGAGAAGCCATATGATGAAGTTCTGTCAAAAATCCCCAGCTAGAGTCCTAGCCAACACTAGAATCAGCTACCAGACATATGAGTGAATTTAAGATCCCAGCTGAAAATGAAAACCATAGACTAGACAAAAGCCATCTCTTCTTTGCCCTTTCCGAACTCCTCACCCACAAACATTATGATTAGATAATAAATCAATTATTTTTCTAAGCCACTCAGTAAGGAGGTAATTAGATATAGAGCAACAGATAACTCTTAAAGCATAGAAAATAAAAATACAAATTTAGACGGCAGGAACAAGTCCAAACATCAGAAATCACAATGAATATAAAAAGGGTTAAGCTCATGTAGTAAATGAATAAGAAAAATTAAAGATTAAAAGCAAATGGATTTGGAAAAAAAATATTAGGCAAATCAACTCTCAAAATAAATCCTGTAGAAATACTAATATCAATAAAATTAAAGCAAAAAAAGTATTAAAAGGAACAAAAAGGTATACTTCATACTGATAAAAAACAATTATACAAGTGATAAAAAGCACAAATGTATAATCCCCTAGCAACAGTTTTGAACTTTATATATTTATAGCATATATATATAT
>NW_005362439.1:142159-167730 GCF_000412655.1 Myotis brandtii
GATTATGCACACTAACTAGAATTTATCATATTGGAAGGACAAAATGTTAACAGCTTCACATATCTACTTAAGTAAATATTGCTCTTTGTTAGCAAAGTACATGAAAATACTTCAAGATATATTGGAAAGTGTATTCCCACTATTACTTTCATCCCAGCAAAATTCCAACAAAATAAGTTCAGGGGAAATACAAATAGGAAATACAAATACATTGACACAGATGTGATGCAAATAAAGGCATTATTCTGGCCCTACAACCATTTATCTGTTCAATGCATATTTGGAATTACACAGATGCCAAGCACTATGTTAGGCATTAAGAATACAAAGGTGATTCTGACAGATATGTCTGTTCAAGGCTTACTATTTAGTAGTGGATGTAGATTGTGAACAAACCCACAAATGACTACAGATCTTTTAATCGTGTAAGGATTCTGAAGGAAAGTAACAAAATGCTGTGAGGCGAGGGGGAGCCTGTTTTACACACGGTGATCAGGCAAAGGCATATCTAGGGGAAAGAGATATAACCAGAGGCTAAAATTATGACTAAGGATTAGCCAAATCATTACCTATTATTTCGGCAAAGATGGAATAATAGGGACCAATTCTACCTCAGGTAATTAAGAAACCAGATAATTATTTTCAGACACTGAACGTAAGATAGCATGGGAAAGTGATCCCTGTGAGAGGGGAGATAAATGAGGTGTGTCCTACGGTTGCCCCAGCTTACTGTCCTGAGAGAGTTTTCAGTCCTCAGCCAAGGAAGGGGGGAAGCCTGGTGCACCCAGTGAGCCTACTGAATTGAGGAAAGAGATCTGGGAGTTTGAATGGTCCAAGAAGGCTATGATTTCTTATGTAGAACACCAGAGAGGACATCGCTGCACAGAGAGAACCTCAGAGATCTGCCAAAGGTCCCTTGGGTCTTCATCTGAGTCTTGACCAGGCCATGCAGGTGGGAAAAGTACTCGAGGCCAGTTAGAGAATCACCCTAAAGGATCATAGGGAACCATGCCTAGAGAGCACACAGAGCCAGAAATATTTCCGTTTCTGCCATCTAGGAAGAAAAATCTCTGTAATTAACCAGGCATGGGGTGGCGTATTCAAAAGTGTATTGGCTCATAATGAAACTGAATTAGTTCTGGAGTAAGGGCTGCTCTGGTTCTGCCTAGCAGAGTTTAGCAGAAAGCCTTGAAGGGACCAAACTATTTTAAGGTCAATTAAATACACCTCAGAACAAACCTCAAGAATATTTATAGGAATACAAAAATATCCTGCACTGAACAAGGTAAAAGTCGCAATTCCTATTACCCAATCAAAAAACAATAGCAGACATACAAAGAAGAAAAATACAATTCATAATGAAACATTATGCAACAACTTCAAACTACTGAAAGAAAGAACTGTCTATTGTTCATTCCATTTCCAGCAAAAAAAAAATATATATATACTAGTATATATTTCATAAACCAAAGAAAATAAAGATGTTTATATATACAAGTGTGGGCAAAAGTAGGTTTACAGTTGTGAGAATGTGAAAGTTTATTCTTGTATTATTTATTAATTACCATAGTATGTATTATGAACAACTAACTGTACACCTGCTTTTGGCCACCCCTGTATATCCCTGACTTCTGGCTTTTTCATTAAAACAAAATTTCCCAACTATTTTTGTAACACATACCCACTATATTGCCTCTTAAGTAGATATCTGTAGTGTATTATTACAAAATACATTAGGATTATGAAAACAATTTGGAGCGTTTAATATGATAAATACCAGTGTAATCGCCATCTAGATTTTTAACCAAAATTTACTAAATAAAGTCCCCTGTGTACCCTGCCTGTTCCCACTTTCCTCTTCCCCTGGCCCCTGTACTCAACCATTATTCTGCATTTGGCCCTTATTCTGAGGCATGTTCTGAAATGTTTCCTGTGTGTCTATGCATCCACAGACAATATGCAGAATTGTACTGCAGGTTTTAACTTCATATAATCGGAATCCTACTGCATGTCTTCATGGTACATATGAAAATGTGCCACTCATATCTCCCTGCTCCTGTTGAGAGCAATTGCCTGACCTTCACAACCTTTTCCCTCTGGGTCCACCCTGCCTTGTGCTCCACTTCCTACAGGCTACTCCCAGCCAATATTGAGGACCAGAGGGTAACTTATCCAGCAGGCCCATTCTTGCAAAATGCAGGACTACTTAATGGACAATTTTGGTTCCTAACTCTCTGTCGATCTGGCTCTTCCACAAGACTTAGACTCACATCAAGGTCTGAAAGCCCTTCTCTCACCCCACCCCCTTTCTCCTTCATAGATGTTTCTACCAATAGATGTCTTACACATCTAATTTTGTCTTGGCACCTATATCTTAGAGGATCTGAACTAATATGGTGATCTTTTAAAATTTGCTTTCTTCAATTAGCATTATGTTTTTGTGATTTATTCACATGGATACATTTATCTCTAGTTCATTAATTTTAACCACTGCAAAGGATGCTGTTGTATGATTATAGTAGAATTGATTTACCCTTTCTCCTTTTAAGGGACATTTATGTTGTTTCCAATTTTTTCGCCATTATAAGCAATGCTTCAATGAACATTCTAATACATAGGTCATAGGGGTAGATGCTCCTGTACCAGCTATTGTCAATTGCGCTCCCAAGTCATTGGATCAATTTACCCTTCTCCCAGCAGTGTATGAGCGCGTCCCTGGTTCCACTTCCTTGCAACAATTGAAATCATTAATCCTTTTAATGTTGCCAGTTTCATTGGTACTAAATGATACCTCGTTATAGCTCTTATTTGCATTTTACTGAATACTATTTATATTATGCATTTACCCATTTGTTGGCCTTTTTAGTTTTTTATTTGGTGATGTATCTGATCATATGCTTTGTCTATTATTAAGTTGAATTGTTTTTATTTATCTTCTTGTCTTTCAGGAGTTTTCTAAGGATGCTGCACAACGATCCTATATCTGTTATTTTTGTTTCAGCAATCTCACATTCTGTGACAAATACCTTCTCACTTTGTTTTTTATATCTTATGAGGTAGAGAGATTTGAATATTTAACATAGTTCATTTTATCATTCTTTGCCTTTAAAGTTTTGTTTTTCATTTTCTTACAAAATCCTTCTCTATGCCAAAGTCCTATTGATTTTTTTCACAGACAAAGAACTTTATTATTCAGGGCACAGCAGGCAGTATCGGCACAGTCAGTCCTCCTGCTCCCCAAGTCCGAGGAGCAGGACCCAGTTGGCCCAGATACATGCACACAGTAGACCTGTCACAGCTGGGGGACACTGAGCCAGGGGTCCATAAGCGCGCATGCTCTTTGTTGCAGAGGGAGATGCAACCTCATCTTTCAAGGTTGCTCACTACAAACACAGCCCTGAGAAATGGTCCAGATTAAGAGTGGTCTGAGCCTTGTATCTTTCACAAACCCAGCAAGATATATAGGAATGGGAGAGACCATCTCCTAATGATACAAAAATGTAAATAAAGACACAAGGTACAAGTGAAAACTTGACTGGAGTGTTAAAATTTAGGTAATATATTTCAAATTTAATATTGTATATATTATAAGATATTAATTCTTATTTCAAACTATTTGAAAGTCCTATTGCTTTTCTTATAGACTATGTGATGAACAATGACTAGAAAAGTCTTCTCCTTTTCTTCCTTCCTCTCGCCCTTATTTTTCAATTTTATTTTTCAATTACTCTTTATATTCAATGTATTACTTTCAGGTGTATGGGATAGTGGTTAGACAAAGATATACTTTATAAAGTGGTCCCCTCAATATTTCAAGTATCTACCTGGCACCATACAAAGTTATTACAATATTATTGACTATATCCCCTATGCTGTACTTTACATTCTTATGACTACTTTGTGACCACCAATTTGTACTTCTTAATCCCTTCACCTTTTTCACCCTGTCCTCCAATCTCTGTCAACTATTAGTCTGTTCTCTATATCTACAAGTCTGTTTCTGTTTTGTTTGTTCATTTATTTTGCTCTTTAGAATCCACCTGTAAGTGAAATCATATGGTATTTGTCTTTCTCAGTCTGACTTATTTCACTTAGCATAATGCCCTCCAGGTCTATCCATGTTGTTGCCAATGGTAAGATTTATGGCCAAGTAATATTCCATTGTACCACACTTTTTTATCCACTTGGCTATTGATAGGGACTTGGGTTGCTTCCATATTTTTCAATACTATGTTCTAAAAACTGTTAAATTTTGTTTGTCAGATGTTTAATCCAAATAGAATTGATTTTAAAATATGTTGTAAGAAATAGGCCCAATTTTACTTTTTTCTAAAGGGTAACTAAGTATCCCAGATTTTTATGGCTATTTTTTTATGTTTTAATTTTTTAAAATGTTTTAAAATTATTCAGCTATGTTGACATTCTATATTATTTTATATTAATTTCATGTATACGGCATAGTGGTTCTTAAACAGTATCTCCTTTCTCTCTGATCTGCAACATTACCTCTGTGCAGGCTTCCTACTGTGCTCCACATTTCCATCTTTGTGTTAATAGTACATTGCTTTAATTAATCAAATGTAAAGATTTTTAATATCTGGTAAGTTGAGTGTCCATGTTTTGATCTTCCTCTTCAAAAGTCTCCTGACCATTCTTCATTCCTTGTTTTTCTATATTACCTTTAGAATGAGCTTGGAAAATCCAAGGTCCATGGAAAATCCTATTGAGACTACTCTTGAATGTAAATGAATAAATTTATGGATTAATTTTTAGAGAATGAAGATCCTTATGATTTGAGACTTCCCATCCACAATCATATTATATCTCTCCACTTAATTGGGTCTTTAACATCTTTCAATGAAGATTTTAAATTTTCTCCACAAAACTATCATATCATACATTTTTATTTTGATGTAAATATTATCTTTGTTATATTACATTCACTGTGGTTAATGTAAAATAAATTAAAGATGTTTATATATTGGTCTTGTATCCAGTCACTGTACTAAACTCTTAATTCTATTAGTTCATCTATCATTTCTCTTGGATTTTCTATATGGGCAATAATAGAATCTGAAAATAATGGATTCTGTTTCTTCCTTTCCAATTTTTATACCTCTTACTTCATTTTTGTGTCTTATTACACAGGTTAGAGATTCTCAGGCAAAATAAAATAGAAGTTGTGTTAGATGCATCATTCAGAGAACTATGCCTAATAGTTTACCATCAGATATCATATTTGTTCTCTATTTCTGTTATATACCTTCATGCAGTTAAGGAAATTCCTATTGCTATTGCTAGTTTGCAAAGAGGTTTGGGGTCATTGTTATTTAATTTGTTTTTCTACATCTAATATGTTTTGTCGTTTTTCATCTGTTAATGTGGTAAATTGCATTAATAAACTTTCTGATACATTCTTAAAATAAACTCAAATTGCTCATAAGGTATTCTTTTCTTCCAGCGGTTCTCAACCTGTGGGTCGCGACCCCTGAAAATATATCCTGCATATCAGATATTTACATTACGATTCATAACAGTAGCAAAATTACAGTTATGAAGTAGCAACGAAAATAATTTTATGGTTGGGGGTCACCACAACATGAGGAACTGTATTAAAGGGTCATGGCATTAGGAAGGTTGAGAACCACTGTAACCTGGATTAAGCTTGCTTTTGTAAAATTTAGCACTATTTAATTTGATTTAGATTGGTTTCTAGTTTTTCTTTCTCAGATCTGATTTCAAGATTATACTGGACTCTTAATATGAGCTGGGAAGCAGTCTGTTTTTTGCTGTCCTCTAGAACAGTTCGCATAAGCTTGGAATTAGCTCTTTTTGAATGTTTGCTAGGAGTTACCTGTAAAAAGTCATCTCAGCAATGTAATTTTGTCTTTTTTATGTTTTAGATTATATTTAACTATTCATTTAATTTCCTTAACCTATCCAAGTTTTCTAGTTGATTTTGAGTGTTAGTAAGGTATAGCCTTCCAGGAAATTGTCTATTTGTCTACATTCAAATTTGCTGTTATACTAGTAGAGTTCTTAATGGAATATATTATTTTTAAAATTTTGTTCTATTTGTGTATGTTCCATTTTTCATTTCTATTTTTATTGCGGGCCTCCTCTCTTTTATTCTTGATCAAATCTTGCCAAAAAATATACTTATTTTATAACATTTTCCAAATAACCTGGTTTGACCTTGAGTGACTCTATTGTACCTTTTTTCTTATTCATTAATATCAGTCACATATATTAATTACAGCCTTCCATATTCCTTAAGTTTACTCTGTTTATCTTTTCCTAACTTTGAATTGTAAATTTATTTCATTAATTTCCAGTCTTTTTTCTTTCCCAATATAATATAAGAAGCTGCTGTGGAACTTGCCTCCTGCTTTTTTTTTATTTTTTAACAACAGAGATTTTAAAGATGTTTCAAGTAACACAAAAATTCCTTCTCCCTATATTCTGACATATCCCTGAGGAAGATGTCCACCCTTGGGAACCACTACTTTAAAATGTACAAATTCTAACCCATCTGGAAAATGTTTACTTTTACCCCCACACTTTCCTTTTCAGAATCAAATGCACCTAACCCTTGTGCAGTGACTTTTATGAGCCAGAACAGTATATCCACTAACCCTGCATCACTAGTGAGAAACTGGCATAGAAAACTTCAGTAAACTTGCCCAAGTTCACACAGCTGTTAGGGTTTGGATTCAGAACTGTACTTCCCTAATATTAAGCCCAGTGGACTGTCAGGCGTTCCTGCTTCCTCCGTGTTTCTAAGAGGAAAACACCAGTAGAGCTACTCCTGTTGAGAACTCATTTCCATCGTCACAATATCATCAAGAAAGAAGCAGAGGCAGAGGGGAGAAATCAGCACAATCAGAAAACTGATGAGATGGTGTTTAAGGTTTAAAAAAAAAACACAACTCAAATTCGAGTTGGCCATTTGAGACTGTATAGATGATAGATTTGCCCCTGTGCTACTTTTGAACAGGACTGCGGAGCCCAGTGATGAAACACCAAACGTTAGGAAGGCAACAATAAGCTTGAAATGGAAACTAACACAGAACAATTCTGGATGCTGAGCAGCTGTGCTCACTAATCAGGGTGTTATTGTAGCCAAATCCGCCAGTGTCATCTCATATGTAAATTTTTTCCCACGGCCTTGACCCCCTGTTAGCCCAGTTGTCCAGAAAGCAATGTGTTGACCTGCATGTGTTCTATTATGTTTGAGTTTATTATTTTCCTTGGCTGTGAAATTCAATGAAACCCTCATTTTATGGTCTGAATGAAGTGGAGAGTAGAAGTTTAAGGCATTTTTTCAAAGCTCCTAGTTTACTATTTCTGCTAAGCCGGTTAGAGCAACCACTGCTGACTATATTTTTCACTCTTTTCCATCCTACAGAGAAATCACTTCCCCAAATCAGGCTGTGCAAGTCCTAAATCCTTATTACCAGAGGTCAGGGACAATATCCTTGACTCTCAGGTCTGATGGGGTTGTAGCCTTCTCTGGATATGTTTTTCTGTTACCCTCAAGAAAATTGGCCAACAAATTACTAGTAAAAGGTGCATAGCCTTAAGCTTTTAAAAAAAAATTTTTGTTTTATTTCTTAAAGTATTACAAATAGTATTACATATGTCTCCTTTTTTTCCCCCCTTGACATTCCCCGGCCTCCCCTACCCCCCAGTGTCTTGTGTCCATTGGTTATGCTTATATGCATGCATACAAGTCCTTCGGTTGATCTCTTACCCGCCCACCAACCCTCCCCAGGCTTCCCGCTGTAGTTTGACAGTCTGTTCAGTGCTGATCTGCCTCTGTATCTGTTTTTGTTCATCAGTTTATAATGGTCTTTATTATCCATAAATGAGTGAGATCATGTGGTATTTTTCTTTCATTGACTGGCTTATTTCACTTAGCATAATGCTCTCCAATTCCATCCATGCTGCTGCAAATGGTAAGAATTCCTTCTTTTTTACAGCAGCATAATATTCCATTGTGTAGATGTACCACAGTTTTCTAATCCACTCATCTGCTGATGGGCACTTAGGCTGTTTCCAAATCTTAGCTATGGTAAATTGTGCTGCTATGAACATAGGGATGCATATATCCTTTCTGATTGGTGTTTCTGGTTTCTTGGGATATATTCCTAGAAGTGGGATCACTGGGTCAAATGGGAGTTCCATTTTTAACTTTTTGAGGAAACTCCATACTGTCTTCCATAGTTAGCCTTAAGCTTTTTCTGCCACCCCTTTTGGTATTAAGAAATGGAGGGTGAATCAGTGGGTCCACTAAGGAGTTAAATCCTTAAGGAAGACCTGAGGTACCTACCTGCCAAGAAAACTAACCACCGAAGAAGCAATGATATTTGTGCATAGGAGAAGATGGCAATATCAAAAAAAAAAAAAGAAACCTAGAGTTGGTTGGTTGCTTTACCCTCTTTCCTTGAGGAAAATCAATGTATAACTGACAATATGTCAGAGATGGTAAGACGAGTCTCAAAATACTGGGGATATGGAAACCAGATGGCTCTTCTTCAGGTTGTATCAACACATGTTGAAGTGGTGAGTTTGAATCTAACTCCTCAATTACCCAGCACTCGAGAGCACGCCAGCGTCAGCTTTAAATTCTAGCAACCAGCTCAATGCTGTTATGTTTTGCTCATTATTAAACAAAACACTCACAGCATCATTTTGTTATATAGCAAGTTGGCCATATGACAAATTCAATGAAGTATGTACCCAGGGCCTTCTGGTGGTCACACCACAGAGGTAAGCACAGAAGATTTCACTAAGGGGGGCAAAAAAAGATCATGAAAAAAAAAAGATTTAACTAAGGGTCCCACACATCATGATATTTCAGTGCTTTGTGGCACACAAAACTATGGACAAAAGGCACAAAGGCAGCTCTTCAGAAACTAGTCATCATGCAATCCAGATGTTTTCCTTACAAGTTTTTGCTTATGTGAGGTGTGCACATGGTTGGAAAATATTTTTTTAATCTCAACCTAATCCAGAAAACCTCTCCCACAAAGTAGGGGAAACAAGACGTTATTATTGAATGAACTTACAGCAGAATGTGATCACAGGCAATCCTCTAAGAGACTGCGAAAACTGAAAGAGACTGCACCCTTCTATGTAGCCCAGCAGATAGAACCCACTACAGTCATGGTCTCAAGATAAACAATAACCAGTCCTCAAGGAAGAGAACTTGACAGCACCATTTGTCACACACAGTTTATCCGAAATTCACTTGGTGATTGGGGTGGCCATCTGTGTTAGCTAATTGGCTTTATCAAAAAGAAAAACAAACTTCTCAGATGTTTATGACTTGCAACTTGGATCAAGGCACCTGCTCAAGTTAGGCCTCTACCCTCCCACAGAAACTGGGGCATAGGGACACTGTCTTCCTTGATGATTACATTTCAAAGAGACAGATGTCAGATTCTTGAGAAAGACATCCTGACATCCCTGAGTTGTGGAGCTGATAAAAGGCTTATTTAACTTTTAAAATGATTTACGTACATGTCGAAGAGACAGAGAAAGAACTTACAATGACATATTTCTTAAAGTAGATGCTCCAAGAAAAGGGGGGACGGTGAGCCTCTTCCCTAATTTCAACAGAGGGAATTTTTTTTCTTTTTCCAATTTTATTGAGGTATAATTGATGATTAAAAATTTGTATATGTTTAATGTTCTAGCTGGTTTGGCTCAGTGGAGAGAGCATCGGCCTATGGACTGAAGGATCCCGGGTTTGATTCTGGTCAAGGGTACATGCCCAGGTTGCAGGCTCAATCCCCAGGAGGGAGGCGTACAGGAGGCAGCCGATCAATGATTCTCTCTCATCACCCATGATTCTCTCTCATCACCGATGTTTCTCTCTCTCCCTCTCCCTTCCTCTCTGAAATCAATAAAAATATATTTTTTTAAAAATAAAAATGTGTATATTTTTAAGATGGACAACTTGATGATTTAATAGGAGTTTCAGTTGTGAAATATGCACCACAATCAACAGGGAGAATTTCAGCTTTGCCCTGAACAACACATATCCAGTCCTGCTGTCTGAGCAATGCAAGAGAGGAGGTCAATTAAGCTCTCACAAAGGAAGGCAATGTCAAGTTTTCCATCAGGCTGATGTTCTAAGTCTCAGTCGGTGGTTCTGGTACTCGTAATTCTTCATGCTCTCACCCTGAAATACTGTGTTTCAGCAAAAAGAAAAATTCAGTGTTTTAGTCTCAAAAAATGTGTGCAGATGCAGCTCCTAGGCCGTCAGGATGCTTCAGCCATTTGTCCCGATTTGCCGTCTCTAATCAACTGGCAAGATAACAAGAGCCGCTATTGCATCTCTGACAAGCTCTGTCTACTTCAGAGAAGTCTGCATTCTGCAAGTGTGACAAATCTTCCATTTATCTCCTGCAGCGATTTCTACCGGTGTGCTGCAAGAATTTCTAAAGCACGCAATACAAAATTTAGTCAGGGGCACTGACCTCTTTTCCCTTAGATTTTCCAATAAAAAAATAAAAACAGCCGACACCACAATCGGTGTCTGGTGTGAATGAATAAAAATTATACCTGTGCTTTGTCAGGTCAGCAAAAAATAATATATGTACTGGTGTTCACAGAATTTTAGTAATTAGTCTATGTGTGACATTTGATGAAAAGGTTGAAAATTGCTGATCTACTGTATATAATTATGCATGCATATTACTGATACCACCAGTTTAATGTTGGATGTACCTTTCATTTAAACACAACAGGTTTTTAAAAACATTTTTATTGATTGACAGAGAGAGGAAGGGAGAGAGAGAGAGAGAGAGAGAGAGAGAGAGAGAGAGAGAGAGATGGAAACATAGATGAGAGAAAAACATCTATTGGCTGCCTCCCACATGCCCCAACTGGAGATTGAGCGCAACCTGGGCATGTGCCTTGACCTGGAATTGAACCAGCGACCTCTTGGTGCATGGGTCGATGCTCAACCACTGAGCCACATCAGGGGGCAACGCAACACTTTTGATAGTAATTATAATGAGGATTGAAAGATTACTGATAAGAGCTTTCACTTGCACGTGTGTGTGTGTGTGTGTGTGTGTGTGTGTGTGTGTGTGTGTGTGTGTTGAGTGGTGAAATTTGAAACAAATCAAATTCATAAATTAAAATGTAGAAGGCCTAATAGAGTAAGTAGGTAGCATAACCTCAGGGGTGAAGTTCAGGTTTGAAGGAAAGAAGTCTTGCTCTTCAGCCAAGGCCTACCCAAGTCAGCTACTTGCTCTCCCAAACACATAAACATACACAAATTCCTTGGGGGCAGGTTTCTCTATATGTCAGATGAAAAGAAAAATAACTTTCTACCTGCTTGATAAGGTTACCAAGAAGATAAAATAAACTCATAAATATCAGAGAGTTTTGAGAAAAAGAAAAGTGCTACACAAAGTAACTATTCACTATTATAAAATTAACTGTTTGGGACAAATGCTAAATCCTTTTGGATTTGGGAGCTGGAATTTGGCTGGGATTTAGTAAAGTGGTAATCAGGGTGGCACAATGCCTGATGTATACCATATTCATTGATAAGGCTGAAATATTCAGGAGCAGGATTATTATATAGGTGTGTTCAGTTGAACCTTGAAGGATGCTTGGCCTTCAAGTAGATACAGAGGAGAAGGAAAAAGAAGTTCCTCAAAGGGGAAAACATCAAGAACCTAAGGAATCACTGGCAGGTGAAAAACTCAAGGAACAACCATTGTTGAATATTACCCGGGTCTCAAAAATGTAAATGGCCTGCTTGGCACAAATAAGCCCCTGAGATGACATGAATTCACTTACATAGGTGCCTAGGTTACATCTCCAGGCCTCCGCATCAGGACTTCTAGTTGGCTAAATTCCACGAGCAGGAATAAAACAAAAGAGCAAAAGGCCAACAAGGGTCTTCAGACAATGAAAGAGGGTGTGCGGGGTAATCAACCAGAAGTCGGGACTGTATGTGCTACTGTGTAATATTCCTAAATCCATGCTACTTTGCCACATGTGCTTCTCATGGCTCCTCCCAAGGATCAGCGGTAAAGCATTTAAAAGGAAGGGCTTGCATGATTATCTTTGAGGAACTTATGAAGATTAAATATATCTAGAGCCAGGTTTGCAGAAGAAAAGACCAACCAAGAGAGACAGTCAGTAGTAGGAGATTCAAAATCACTGTCAAGGGCTTATGGCAAAGATAAATAGAGAAAAGCATAGCAGCCAGCCCAGAACTGAGAAATGGCGAAGGGACTGTAATAGTGAAGGACCCCGATTATCCCTCCAGTGCTAGATGGTTGAAGATGGTCAACAAACTAACAGTGGAGGCTATGCATAAACACTATTCTCCTCTCATGATTCCAGGCCTACTTTGTACTCAGTGAGAAGCTAATACCTGCACTCATTAAACCCATTATGAGCCAGGACGAGTCCCCTACATTCATTATCACTTATCTTTGCAAGAATCCTGAAAAGCAATTAATACCTAATTTACAGATGGGGAAAAACCGAAGATAAAAAATGCAAAGCAATTTGCACAGTATAAATGCATACTGTGTGCCTCGTAGTTTACCAGATGCTTTACCCTCATAACTCATGTTTTCCACAATACAAAGGAGATTGTATTATGATCTTCATTCCAAAGATTAAAAACCAAACAAACAAAAAAAACCTGATGTACAAAAGTAGTTAAGTTAGAGCTGGTATTTGAAATAAGGCCAGCCTGCATCTTTCCCCCTAATATAACATTGCCTCTGGAAGAAAACCAATTAATGTTAATTTTCATGAGTACAGGCAGGTACTAGTTCTAGGAACTGAAACATAGTTGGTGTGTTCCATCCATGAGAAAACTTGCAGGGCCCCTTTCATTCTACTACATCTCTACCCTTCTCCCTACAGTGCTTCTCTCAGCCCTCTAGGCACCCACCCACATGCCCTCTCATGTGAACTTGTGCACAAGAGCTGAGCCCTGATCCCTCTTACAATAAGCCATTATCATGTTTGTCATGAAAGCTTATAAGTTTTCACTGACTCTTAATAAAAATTTCATTCTTATCCTTATTGGGCAATTTCCAGATTTTGACAAACATTAAAAAAAAGGAATAAAAAATGAACTAATTAATCTGTTTACTGGACAAGGATTATAATGGAAATAGACTGTGGTACTACATTAACATTCTTATGACAGAAGATGACAAGAACCGAAGTGGCTATAGAGATATTTGGTTTTCACTGAAGACACTATGGCAGACACAGGTATTTTGAAAAGGAGTGGTCCACTCTTAAAGATACACAACCCCTTCCTTCTCACAGTAAATACTGGGAAAACACCAACAGGACCAATGTGAAAGATGTTTACAATATGAGGGTAGAGTTTTGGTCTATTTGCATTGGATAGAATGAGAGGAATTGGATTCTAACTTGAGTTACCCTCTTCAGAAGTTGTACCAAATGTGAATTTGCTTTCACAGGTCAAAAGTAACCAGGTCTCCTCTCTCTAAGAATAAGAGCACATTGTTATCACCCTGGCCAGCGTGGCTCAGTGGTTGAGCGTCAACCTCTGAACCAGGAGGTCATGGTTCGATTCCTGGTCAGGGCACATGCCCGGGTCTCCATCCCAGATGTGGGGTGTGCAGGTGGCAGCCAATCAATGACTCTCTTCCTCTCCCTTCCTCTGTGAAATCAGTAAAACACACACACACACACACACACACACACACACACACACACACAACACATCTCTACCCTCTTTCAAATGAAGACCATGTTCCCTGTTACTTTCTCACTCTCGGTCTATTAGAGAATGGATCTGTCTCATTTTAATAATGCTTGAATTAATTACTAAAGAATGAGCAGGCTTTGTTCCAAAAGGGAATGAGGAAAAAAATGTTAAGTCTTCAAATGTTGACACAAAGAACAGTTTTGCCTCCCATTTAATTAATCTTTTAAATAAATACTTAAAACATTCTGATTAGCAACTGCAGCATCTTTGCATTCTCCTCTCCTCTGGTACATTTTCACAGTTGCCCTCCCTGTGTCAGCTCGATTCAGACTAAGGATTTCCAGTGGTCTGTTTTCCTGTCTTTTAATGTTTGCTTTTCTAACGATTGTCTTCTTCAGCAGCCTGTTATTGCTGAGCTGTGGAACCTATTTTGTCTTAAATTAATTCCAACCATCTGAAAAAAAGATAGCATGTTCTAAAATGCAAAAAGCCACAGTGCAAAGTAATGCAGTGGTGGACAGAGGAGTGGGTAAGCCAGCAATTACGAAGAACAGAAAAACCAATTTGAATAAAATGAGAGAAAGCAATGGCTGGGCCTTTTACTAACCACCTTACTCCGGGCCTCAGCTCCCTAACGGCTGTTTAACCCTGTTCTGTCAGTTTCCTCTTTCCCTTCCGGTTCATTCTGACATCCTTCTAAAGTTTACAACCACCACTGGCTAGTGTGGCTCAACAGCTGAGCATTGACCTATGAACCAGAAGATCGGGTTTCGATTCCCAGCCAGGTCACATGGCTGGGTTGTGTGCAGCAGGCAGCCAATCAATGATTCTTTCTCATCATTGATGTTTCTATCACCCTATCTCTCCCTCCTTCTCTGAAATCAATAAAAATATTTTTTAAAATAAAGTTTACAACCACCCTCCAATGTCAGCAATATCCTCATTTTTATACATGAGAAATCTGAGGCTTGGAAAAGTAGTTTTCCCAAGGTTGTATATCCAGTGAGGGGAACAATGTAGGGTTTAAACCCAGGGATAGACAATCCTAAAGATGCAGTCCTATTGAACTCTACCTCACTGCCACCCAAAATAAGATAAAAACGCTAATAATAGTCTAAGCAATGGAAAACACTTAACTCAAATGATCAAGACTTTTTGTGGAAAAAAAGGTAATTCATGTCTGCCCAACTACTAAACTGGCAAAACTGAAAGCCCCAGATGAAATGCTAAATCTGGAATATCTCACACCTTCTTGGCTAGTGATGGATATAGATACACAGGTAGGTATAGGTTTAGATATAGTATAGGTATAGACATACATGTAATGTTAGATGATATATAGGAGATAGAGATACAGATATAAAAATATCGAATATATAAGAAAGTAATCAAATGTCAGCCTCTTAGCATTCTTGCCCTTTGAACAGAATTTTTTCGTTTATCTTTTATATAATGGATAAAAGCAGAAATGACTTAATATTTATCAATAGCTTGAAAAAGAAGAACAGTGGGGAAAGCACACGCCTCCTTTTACAAAGAGGTGGAGTATGGGCACCAAGTCCTGTCGCTCTGAACCTGGGCAATTCATGTGTTACAGACTTTTGCCTGATTCCGAGTAAAGCAGTAACTGCTTCACTGTGCAGATATAAGAACCCCTGTAACTGAAGATTTACTTTGCAAAGTCAGTCCCTGGGCCCTCAGGACTATTACCAGCCACCCACAAAGTCTGCCTCCAATATCTGGCCTTTTCACTCTCTGCATCACTATGTCTTGAAATTGTTTTAATGTTCAGCTGTCATTGTGACTTTTTCCTTTATAAGTGAAGGTCAAACATATCTGAAATAGACAAGATTTTAAGAGTGTGCAGCCTATATTATGTGATGAGCCTTCTAGCTGCTTTGATTTTTATCTGAGATGTAATAGTAGGGAATAGAGAGTTTTTAAACTGTGAATGAGACAATAACTATTTAGACCTTCTTCTCTATTTTTTAAAATATAAATTCTCTTTCTATAGCCCACACATGAGTGTGTGCACAATTGTCAAACCAACCACAAATTCCCAGGCAGCTTCTCACAGGGATGACATTTCCCAGTGAAATATGAAAAGTAATCACAGAGGGTAATTGTGTGCTTTTAGCAACAAGAACACAAAACATTGTGGTGGGGCTCAGGTTTCTGTTTTCTGGCCATAAAGCCAAGATGGTCTATATTGATCACCTTTTCATTTCCCTCTTCTCTCTGCTCACCTCTTGCCATTCCAGTCCGAGTGTTCACTAAACTGGAGGAAGGCTGCAGCCTTAGAGATCTGACATCACGTAGGATGGGAACAAAAGGCAAATAGGGTCAATTAAAAAGATGCCATATTTTTAAAATCCAAACTTTGAATAATTAATTACAAAGAGACACTGAGAACCCTCTCCAACTAGACTGACTATTCTATCAAAAGTAAAATGATCAGGCTCAGGGAGGATCTCACCAATCTGGTAAGATCCAGAACAAGGACAGAGGAGAGAACTCCTAGGGTCATGGTGATGATGGAAAAGCATCTGATGGAAGTGGGACAGGGAATGTTCCTATGAATACCTGTCTGAGGATTTCATCGAAACCCTGCAGCTGAATGTAAAATCCCATTAGTGGTTACTGAGTAATTAAAGAGATATCCCTATTTGTGTCCCTATTAATTATTTAACTTTAAGTAATTAATTCTATAATGTGGTATCACTAAGAATAGTTTGGCATTAAGAATCCTCCCTAGGGTTAGGTCAATCATAACCTTAATCTCTTCCCTACAAGATTGCCTCAGGCTCTACTAAATCACTTCCTCCTACCATTTTTTTGTGGTGGTGTATGTTACAGCATAGGGAAAATAGTCGATATTATTGTGATACTTTTGTATGATGACAGACGGTTACTAGACTTACTGTACTGATCACATCATAAGGTGTATAAATGTCAAATCATTGTTTTAAACCTGAAACTAATATAATACTGTATGTCAACTATACTTTAATAAAAATTACATTAAGATAAATGTTATAAAAAGAAACAGGACTGTGCTAGAGACCTGCTTCATTCAACTAAAAATAAAGTAGTATGGCTTTGAGTAACAGCTTACAATGTTCTAATTAAAAAATAAACATTTGTAAGCAAAAATGTAAACCCCGATGATCTAATATAGTAATAATTATAAAATTCAATTTTCCCACACCCACCAAAACCTTTACAATTATTAGCTCCACCTGTTCTTGCCAACCCTTCCCCTTCTCTGAGAAACCAGAGTAAAGGAAGAGGACAAAATAAAAGAAGAAACAAACAAAATCAGAAAATCTGTTAAGCCATTGAACATATTAATTTTTTTTTATTGATGTCAGAGAGGAACAGAGAGAAAGGAACAAACAAAATCAGAAAATCTGTTAAGCCCTTGAACATATTAATTCTTTTTCTTAATTTTTTTTTATTGATGTCAGAGAGGAACAGAGAGAGAGATAGAAACATCAATGATGAGAGAGAATCATTGATTGGTTGCCTCGTGCACAGCCCCCACCGGGGATAGGGCCCACAACCCCAGCATGTGCCCTTGACTGGAATTGAACCTGGGACCCTTCAGTCTATAGTCCGACACTTTATCCACTGAGCCAAACTGGCTAGGGTGATCATATTAATTCTTAATGAATATTCTTAAGAAAGGTGACAAGAGGGTGACCAGAAAGACAGGGTTTATATGTATGGTTCTACAAAATTCTGCTTTCCAAAGTGGTCAGGCAAGTTCACCAATATTTCCAAGAGCCAATGCCTTCATAAGAATCTGTTCTATTTTGAGTGTGTCACTGTATTCCCAGGAGATAAACCAAGGTCTGGTATTTCTGTATGCTCAATTAACATTTGTTGTGTAAATTAAAAAAAACACACATGTAACTTTATCTTTCTGACCTTAATTTTATTAACTGAAAAAATGTTAACTAGCTAAGGGTTTTGTAACATTATATTTCAATGCTAAACTCATTTTGTAGGTTGTGTTTTTTAAACCCTATGCTGTGTTTCAATATAGAAAATAGAAAACGTGGATGGTAAAAGCCAGAAGGCCACTGAGAACCCAACTTGTCGGCCACTCCTTGCCTCATGGCACTTTACAGAGCACCAGCATTCCAGGGACAATGAAAGGTCCCTCTTCCCAGCTCTCACATGCCAAGATTCTGTGACACCCACCACAAGACAGAATTCTATTCTGATGCCTTGGAGAAACCCACCCTTGCCTCATACAGGGAAGACAGACTTGTGTCTGGTGCATGGGGATAAAAACCTATCTTCAACCTGAGATGCTACCCATTCCCTCCCACCTCACACTATGGGCCTATAAAACAAAGCAGTTTTTGCCAGCCTTAGCTTTTGGATCAGCCTCAGCAAAGCCGAAAAGTAATCAATTGGGCTCCTGGGTGTGTAATTGTTCAAAGGTGATTTAAGGCTGAGCTATTGATAACGGTTGCAATCAAGCTTTCATTTCAGACAAAGTTGCAGCATACACCTAAGGCTAATGTCAAAGAATATAATTACCTTATTAAGAAAAGGTCAAAGCAAAGAACTTTGGGCTAAGATATGCATGTATATGGCTGAGGGGGGCGGTGGGGAGGGCTTAACGGGGACGGGGGATAGAAACTTGAAATTTACAGTAGAGGAATAACCCTTCTTCAGTTTGCAGACTGGGATCTGTTTTCTAGAAAAGAACTGTGGCATGAAACTAAGGATCAACAAGATCCATCTTGTTTGTCTCTGAATATTATTATTAATAACTGACATTTATTGACCCCATTTAAATGCCAGACACAGTCTTGAGTGCTTAACGCCATAGTCATATTTGATCCATTCAACAATCCTATGAACTTGGCACATTTTTTTTGCCTCCATTTTATACTGAGAAAAATGAAGCTCAGGCTCATTAAGAAACAAGCTCAAGGTCACACAGCTAATAAATAGGACAACCAAGACTCGAACTCAAGCCTCTCTAATGTGGAAGCTCATACACATAACCTTGCCACTCTGGGCCTCTTTGGAATCTAATTTGTGTAACAAAGGCACCATCAGAGTGCCAGTGTCTCTGTTCCTAACCAAGCCCCTTGAAATCAGATGACCCTTCTTACTGACCACCCCAGCCCCATCAGTTCTGCCTTTTCCTGCCTCTGATCCTCTGCCTGATCTAGATACAACAGAGTCACAAAAGGGTAGAAAGCCAATTCGTGTTCTGTGATCTCTCATCGGTTTCCTACTTGCTTAGTTTTGCAAAGCAGACAACAAATATACAACCACCCAGAACACATCTATTTATAAGGATTAGAAATGTTCCAAATGTTGCCCAGCTGGCGTGCTCAGTGGTTGAGCATTGACCCGTGAACCTAGAGGTCACGACTCAGTTCCTGGTCAGGGCACATGCCTGGGTTGCAGGTTTGGGGGCGCACAGGAGGCAGCCAGTTGATGATTCTCTTTCATCATTGATATTTCTCTCTCTCTCTCTCCCTCTCCATTCCTCTCTCTGAAATCAATAAAAACATATGTTTAAATGCCCCAAATTCTATGCATCTATTAGATGCTCATCCAGAAGTTAAAACTATCAACTCAGCATAAAGGTAGCACAGTGTGCATAGGAAAAAACTGCAAGTTGGGTTCAACCCCTAGCTCTGCCATGTAGGCCGGATAGCTTGGGAAATCACCTAAGTGCTTTAAAACTCAGTCTTCTTATCTCAATAGAAGGACAATACTACCAGACTCCATACATTGGGATTGTCAAGTGAGATGAAGTGACCTGTAAATAATGTGTAGTGAATCAGTGACTGAGACTGTCATTCTTTTTTTAAAAAATATATATTTTATTGATTTTTTACAGAGAGGAAGGAAGAGGGATAGAGAGTTAGAAACATCGATGAGAGAGAAACATCGATCAGCTGCCTCCTGCACACTCCCTACTAGGGATGTGCCCGCAACCAAGGTACATGCCTTTGACAGGAATTGAACCTGGGACCCTTGAGTCCACAGGCTGATGCTGTATCCACTGAGCCAAACTAGTTAGGGCAAGACTGTCATTCTTAAAGTTGGTGGCACATTGACACTAACTATTCACCCCTGAAATTTGTTTGTCTCAGTTCAAACCTCAGCTTTGTTACTTGATTGCTCTATGACCTGAGACAAGTTTATTAATCTCCCTGTACTTTGGTTTTCTGATCTATAAAATGAGTAGAATAGTAGCAATACCACAAAGGATTATAGTGAAGATTAAATGCAGTAATAGAATGACTGGCACTAATACTAATAGTGATAATTTATTGAGTACATACTATGTGTTAGGCATTATACTTATTTTTTAAGTATGGAAGATTAATATATAATATATTTTTAAATTATTTTTAGCATTATCATTATTTCCTCTCATGGATATCTGTCTTTCAATACATATGCAAGTAAGCTAAACAGAGACACATTCTGATATCATCTGAGCCCCTGAACCAAACCAAGATTAATGTCAGAACTACCCTAAACCTTTCAATGTCATAAGCCAATAAATACTTAATGTGTTTTGAATTGTGCATTCTCTCTCTTAAGCCCAGAAAGAGTAAATTGATAGGTCCAAATTCACTCAAATAAACAGTTATTCTCCAATGGTGTAAAACTGATGAAAAGAAAACACCATCCGGCCATGGATTCTCTTTTATCCAGTTTTGAAATACAGACCCTATGACAGACATTTGCCAACAATAAGGAATGAATACATACTTAGTCTTCCAATTAAAACAACAGACTAAACCCAAACAAGAGTCTCTACACACTCCAAAAACCCTATTAAAATAACTGTAAAGAGTTTTTAAAAGACATAGCCTACAAGGACAAACAGTGTGGAAGAAAAGACAATGGCAACACAATTTCATAATTTTAGAACTTGGAAAGTGGATAGATGAAAGATAACTGATTTATCAGAACAGGGAAAATTTAGCTAGCAGTAAGAAAAGACTAGAAACAAGTCATGTATATCTCATGATTCTCCAAAAGGCTCAGCAATTAGCAAGCACCTTTGGAAATGGAGGTGAAGACAGAATTTTTTAAAATAATTGAGTTGAAAGTATTTTAACAGCAGTTAGAACCCAAGATTTTCTTTTTATCTCAACATAAAGGTGAGATTTATTGTCCAAATATACTAAAACATGAGGTATCTGCGTTCAGAACACTAAGGCATGGTTAAGTCAGGACTACTAGAGTGAAATGGGGCCATGAAGAGTAAAAGCATCTATACTGAATATTGAGGCCCCAGTCACTTTTTTTGCATCCACTCTTCTACAATACTGAAAGCCAGCCACGTACCCACTGAGCAAGAGACTGGAAGACCATAGAATGAGGAACCTGATTAGCTAAAAAGAAAATGAGTAAACATATAGACATAGGAGTTTCCTGGAGGAAAACTCCAGCCAGATAGCCCTCTACTGACTGAGTTGACAGGCTCCATTCACACAGTTTTCAATATGCTGGTGAATGTCCCACTCTTAAGTATAAGTAGGCAGCCAATGATCACCAGCCATTACTGGCATGCCTCTAAAATAACTGACAGAAACCAAACAGACAGAAAGAAAAAAATGGAGAAAAACTAATTAATGCAAGAATAAAACTAAAAAACAAAAATCAAGCATTTAAAGCATGAGTTTATAAGAGCAGATTGCATTGATGAATAAAGAGAAGGTTGGCATGAAACACAAAAATATTTATAGAATAAAAAAGAGTATTTGGAAATAAAAATACTGTGACAGGAGTGAAAACAACTCAAAAGAAAAATGGAAGTTTGTTGTTTTTTTAAGGGAGCAGGAATACAAGGAAATTGAAAATAGGAGAAAAAAGATTTTTAAAAGTAGAAGATCCATCCACAAGGCTCAATGTCAGAGTGATAGGTATTCAAAAAAGAAAAATGAGAGAAGGGAGAGAGAGAAGAAAAGGTGGGGACAAGAGAGAAAATATTTAAAAGAATAATAAAGAAAATTTTTCAGAACTAAAAGAAGAAAATAAGTTTACAGAATAAATGGGCCATCATTTGACCAACATAGTAAATGAAAATCGACCCTTTCCAAGACATATCATCATAAAGTTTGAGAACACTAAGAATAAAGAACATATCCTAAAAGCTTTCAGAGAAGGAAACAAATAATACTTTCACACAAAGATTAGAATGGCAGTGAACTCAATGGCAACACTGAAAGTGAAAAGAAAGAATGGAGTAATGCTTCAAATCCTAAGGGAAAAAATAATTTCCAACCTATAATTGCATACCTAGCCAAACTATCAATTAAGGGTGAGAATATTACGGAAATAATTCTAGATTTGCAAGGTCCCAAAAATTTGCTTCCCATGCTCCCTTCCTCAGGAAGGTACTGGAGGCCTCACTTCCCAAAATTAGAAAGTAAACCAAGGAAAAAGAACATATGGAATTAATTAAAGAGAAGGCAAAAGAACAACATGGAATAACAGAGTAACAGGTGAAGAAGATTCCTGGGGACTAGATTGGTCAGAGTTCCTGGAAACATTTTTTCAAGAAATAAGACTAAAGCTAATTCTTAAGTATTTGAACCCTATTCAGAGGAAATGTACACAATGGGGTAAGAATATAGAAAAGAGTTAACTATAGAGGGTAGAAAAATAAGCCAACCATGAAACAACATAACCCAAAAATGACAATTACTAAGTCCAAGAAAAAAAATGTTGAATATGAAAGGAAAAGAAATCATGCAAACTACAACGCTCAGCTGTGACTAGTATTTACATATTCATAGCAGTGCAACACTGACAGTGACCCAAGTACAATTCTAAGAGTAGCTACTGAGGAGGGTGCAGAGATGAGAGATGTGCACATGCATACAGGGTGGCAGTGGTCAATGGGAGCTAAATCATCATTTTGCATTGTGGGAAATCAGTTGATTATGCCCAAAAGTGGAATATCAAGAAATTGCAGTCAAATCATGTAACTTAAAGATATGAGGATAAATGTCAAAAGAATCAGCTAAGGCCATCCTGTGTTGCTCAGTGGTTGGGCATCAACCTATAACCAGGAGGTCACAGTTCAATTGCTGCTCAGGGCACATGCCCAGGTTGCGGGCTCAATACTCAGTGTGGGGCATGCAGGAGGCAGCCAATCAATGATTCTCTCTCATCATTGATATTTCTATCTCCCTCTCCCTTCCTCCCTAAAATAATTTTTTACAAATCAACTAAAAGAGTTGAAATTGATTGTCTCTGCAGAATAGGAGACACAGAAAAGTTTAAGGGATTGTTATTTTCAAAACAAGAATTGTAAGACTATTTGCCTCTTGAACACACGTGCAAGCATAATTTTGTGTTGTTTAAGAACAACAACAACAAATATAAATAAAAACCTAGAGAGACAAAAGAGACCAGGAAGGGCATTTGCCTGTTCATATACCAGATCAAGAAAGCTTGAACCTAGAAATGTTGGTTCATGTGACAAAGTCAAGATCACCCCAATGCAGATCTAGAGAATGCAGGGAGATAAATAGTTAAGACTTGTATTTACAGGTATGCATCATTTTAGGGCACTTCACTTTATTGTGCTTTGCAGATACTACATTTTCTACAGACAGATTACAACTTACTAAAGCTCAGATAATGGCTAGCTTTTTTAGCAATAAAGTATTTTTAATCAAGGTATGACCATTGTTTTTTAGACAAAATGCTGTTGCACACTCAATAGACTACAGTAGAGTATAAACATAACAGGTATATGCACTGGGAAACAAAACAATTTGTGACTTGCTTTATTGTAATATTCACTTTATTGCAGTGGTCTGGAAGCAAACCCACACTACCTCCAAGGTATGCCTGTATTCAGTCAACGTTTACTGTGTGTCCAGGGGGTCTCCTCTCCTCTTTCTGCTTTTCCTCCCCTTCCTCCTGCTCCTTCTCTCCTTCCTCTTCATCTTCCTCCTCCTCCTCCTCATTACCATCAACATCAGAATGAAAATGATTAATAAATTATTTTGTGCCCTATAACCAGGTCAAAAGCTTTACACAAGTAATGCCATTTAATCTTCACAACTTCACAATAAGAGGTATTTTATTGCCCTGGTCGGTTTGGCTCAGTGGATAGAGCGTCGGCCTGCGGACTAAAGGGTCCCAGGTTCGATTCCGGTCAAGGGCATGTACCTTGGTTGCGGGCACATCCCCGGTAGGGGGTGTGCAGAAGGCGGCTGGTTGATGTTTCTCTCTCATCGATGTTTCTGGCTCTCTATCCCTCTCCCTTCCTCCCTGTAAAAAATCAATAAAATATATATATTTTTTAAAAAGAGGTATTTTATTACTTGCATTCCGCAGATGAGGAAACTGGAGCATTGAGAAGTTACCTGCCCAATGTGGTATACTTAGTAAGTGACAAGCCAGCATTCCCCATCAGGCAACCATGCAATCTTATTCCAGATCCTGGGCTCTTAAGCATTGCCTGAACTATTGACTACAAAGAGGATATTCGATAAATTATTTTGAATGAAAATCAAACAAGTACATATTATGTGAAAGGAATACAAAGATGAAAAATAAATTTGTCCTTGAAACCAGGGAGCTTGCAGTCTAATGGCTGAAAAGCATAACTCTGAAGCCAAGTTTGTTCTAGGCAAAGTTGGTCCTAATGGACTGATTGTAATCGCTACAGCAGATCCACTTCATTCTAAGCCACGCCATGTCTGCTTACTACAAGTTGAATCTCTGTTGGAGGCCATTTACTCTCCCATTTTTCAAATAGGAAAATCCAGGTCAGAGAGATTTTATAATTTCCGCAAGGTCAAATAGAGGCAAAAATCAAAAGTAAAATCAGGTTCCTAAAATACCACATCAGTGCTCGCTATTACTGAGTCAGAATTTGCAAAATAACCCTTCCCAACAATCAATACTTTCCCCTTGCACCCAAAGGGCAGGTGGCATCACTGTTAGCCACTAACCATGAACACTCAATGCCTGAGCAGTGAGAAATGGATTTGAGTAGGTGACATTCCATGGACATTTAAAGATAAAGAATGCACTTTTAAAGTAATAGAGGCCATTTTTATTCTACTGCTCAAATTGCTGATATGTGGTTTATAACAGTAAAATATTTATAAATATATATATTTAATTTCCACCCCTCTATAACAGAAACCATAATGTAAACATGAATCAGCATTTTCCCTAATATTTGAGAGGCAGTTATGAGGTTATATTAACATTCATCTTACGTGGCTTCTTTAAAAGGGCTCATTTGTTTAGCATGGCTGTTAACTCATTAAGCAAGTGCACCTGTGATATCATAGAGAGAGCTGATATGAATTCACTATTTGCTTATCTAACACATTTTCTCAGAGTTGAATGAAAGAGATTACCTAATTATCATACAAGACTCGGACACAGTTCCTTGATTGATCTGTCATCTTGGTGAGAATATGATCTCACTTCAGTGGTTCTCTCAGTCACCAAATACCTCAAATGAAATAAAATTATCTCCATCAAATACAGCTTTCTACTTAAACTGTCCAGACAATTCAAATATACTGTATAATGAGAGAATTAGCAAGATATGTGGGCAAAGAAATAGACTTTTAGTAAATGATAGAACCCCATAACATTCGAGAGGGCATCTTCATTGCAGCCTATGCTATACTTGACAGAAAGGATTTTATGGTGCTTTCTCTTTCTCAATTATTATAAACTAGAGGCCCGGTGAACAAAAATTTGTGCACTCGGGGGGGAGGGGGAGGTCCCTCAGCCCACCCTGTGCCCTCTTGCAGTCTGGGACCCCTCGAGAGATAATGACCTGCTGGCTTAGGCCTGCTCC